>NW_025813961.1:0-7500 GCF_021917145.1 Hypomesus transpacificus
CTAAAATGGACGCAGATCCTCCTCGGAAAGTGTGCGTGGCGGGAAGGGGTGCGGTAGAAGGATATTCCTCATAAATAAGTTGGGAAAGATGTGGTCATGGTCTCAAGTCAATAGGTCTGATGTGGGCGGGCGGTTGAGTCGTGTGCGTGCGCGTGTGTGTGTCTGAGCGTGTGTAAGGACGCTTGTTTGTGTGTCGTGCCTCATCCATGAGACAGAAGGCTGTGTGACACACACGGAGCTCAGAGTCCTAAAACACACACACACCTCTCTGCAGTGTCGGGGGGGGGGGGGGGGGGGGTCTGCACAGCGCTCCTCAAGACCACAGGTCTTCCAGATGCTTTCTTTCATTTGGGGCGAGCCGCTCGCAGGATCTCACACAGTCTGGGGCCTCCTCTTTTATGTCTGAGTTAGATCTTTCATAGCAGCTTGCCTTTGTTCTTTTAGGGAGAGGGGAGAGAAAGGGGAGAACGTGTGGGAGAGAGAGAGAGAGAGAGAGAGAGAGAGAGAGAGAGAGAGAGAGAGAGAGAGAGGAGAGAGAGAGAGAGAGAGAGAGAGAGAGAGAGAGGGAGACACAGAGACACAGAGACACAGAGAGACAGAGAGACAGAGAGAGAGAGAGACAGAGAGACAGAGAGACAGAGAGAGAGAGACAGAGAGACAGAGAGAGAGGGTGGGGACAGTGGAAGTAAGAGAGATGGAGAGAGGAGAGTGGCAGAGAAGAAGGGCTTCTCTCATCAAACCCTCACGTGCACACGCACATGCATTGGAGAAGGCTCGCCATCTAACACCCACATTAGCACCCTCTCCTCTCATTCGTCAGACATGTGTCTGAATGTAACGACAGCTGTTTAACGCTCGACTCTTGTGAATGGCGTGCTTTCAAACGGGAATATACCAGCTTGTGTTTTCCCTGGCATCTTCCACTATTCTCTCTCTCTTTCTCTCTTTCTCCCTCTCTTTCCATTCTCTATCTCCATGCCTTTCTTCCTCCCCCCCCTCTCTCCCTCCGTCTCTCGTTCACACTCAGTTCCTCTCTCTACCTAAAAGCTTTCGCCTCTGTTGGGAGCAAAGGCACTTTTTTCAACATGGCTGAAAGGGCGTCGAGAGGTCAGAGTTGAATATTTCAAAACCCTTCTACATTTCTCCTCTGTCATCATCCGGGAATGGAGGGAAAGGAGAGCAGAGGAGACGCCGTCTGAGTGAATGGGTTCTCTTCAAAACACTTGAGTTACAGATTGGGGCTTTTACTGTACATACTGATAGCTTTTTGGGGGATGTGACTAAAAGGAAGTTCGTACCAACCGTGCTTTCAATTGAAAGGAGAACTTTAATGATAGTATAAACCCTTGTATTAGCTGCGGGTGCGAACAATGTCAATTCTAGCCCTCATTTGCAAAGTTCTTTGGAAACCTAAAATATTTCAGTTCTTCTCGAGTAAATTCGGTTTGTTCATTCCCCCTAGTGGTAATAAATAAATAAGGCAGTAACATGAAAGCATCTTTTTAGTTCTTGAACAGAATGCCACTTTTTATGATCCGATGAATTGACATCTGTTAAACTGTCAAATGTATTGAAATAACTTTAGTAAACCTGCTTTTTTCACACCGTTCACCCTGGTTTGGATTTCATTTAGATGAAATGGATCCTTTGAAATATCTGACGTATTTCTATTACTAACTGCGTGTCTGCTGTCTTTTCCGCAATGAAGTTTAATAGAAAGAAAACAATGTTGAAATGTTGAAAGTCAGGTTCTGTGCAAGTCCACAACCTTCTCGATTGGGCCGCCACCATAGCCTCCCTCCTTGAATGCATTTTATCATTCAACCAAAAGAGGGCAAAGTGTAGATCATTTCCCTGTCATCTCCTGTGAAGTTTACTCCACACTTGGTTGTCTTTGAGCTGGCTCTTAAAGACACCTGTGCCATCTGAGGTCGCCTTAGATCACCTGCTGGGACTGTCACAGGACTGTGTATGTGTGTGAGTGTGTGTGTGTGTGTGTGTGCGTGTTCAGAGCAGAGTTCTTCCAGTCCCAGCCTCCCTAGTTCCCATGCTATCAGATATCCGCCTGCTTACAGCCCCGCCGGTCCGCGTGTGTGCGTGTATCTGTGTGTGAACATGTGGGTGCTCTCCCACTGCGTGCTGATGATCTCAGCCTTATCTAAACGTTTGATTGGTCATAAATAACGACCGCTCCGACAGGACCATGTCTCGAGAGACGTGTTTACCTCTCCAAACCAGACGAGGTGAGGCTGGCTGAACGACCACTGGCTTGTCAGCTTTGATAATAGTGCACTGTGTCGGTCGTGTCCATTTGATTGGCTCACAGGGCGTGCGTGTGCGTCTGCGTTCGTGTGTTCTTCCACTTCATCAGTGGCTATTGTGTGTCACTGTGGTGGCCTCACTCATCATAATAGGAGTCCTGAGCACCTGAGGAGTGTGTGTGTGTGTGTGTGTGTGTGTGTGTGTGTGTGTGTGTGTGTGTGTGTGTGTACACCACGTGTGGGTCGATTTGTGAGTGTCTCCCTTGATATCCGGAGTGTGTTTGAGTGAATGCAATCAAACAGTACACTGTGTACATTATGTGTGTGCGTGTGTTCCTACCTCTTGTCTACCTCACGTCTTTGTCTGGCTGCAATTGAAGAGGACAATCATAATAGGCCATGACGAGGCCACATGTTGAGCAATCGCACCACCTCCCCATGACCCTACACACACACACAGACACACACATAACAACTTTGCTGTTCCTTTATCCCCACGCTATGGCCGAAAGCTGTCTGTCTACTGCAGCACGTACACATCCCATGCGGCCAAACTCATTGCTGTTAGCTGCCCACCAAGTACAGCGTGTACGTCCATATGCACAGAAAACGCTATTTCCTTCCGTATTGTAAATCATAAAGGTTCAATGCAACATAAAGGTTGAATACATATCGTATTCTAAGAGATATTCAGCATACCTAAAGCTTGCCTCAGAGTTATCAAATCTCCTACAGAGGCTCTCTCTTTCTGTCTTTGGCACATCCTTTCTTCCCCAAATCTCATGTCTGCTGGTTATTGTTTTCTTTGGAAGTCCGTGGCTTGTTTGTTTGCGTGTGTGTGTGTGTGTTGCGTGTCCTTTATTTGACGTGGGGAACGTTTGTGTATGTTTATATGGACGTTTGAGATTGTGTGTGTGTGTGTATTTGTGTACTGTTCAACACTGTGGGATTAGAGAGCAGTAGAGGGGCTTAGCAGTGTTTTGCCCATCCATTCCACTCCCTCCTTAATCCTTCCTTCCCTCCCTCCCTCCCTACCTCCCTCCCTACCTCCCTCCCTCCCTCCCTCCCTACCTACCTACCTACCTACCTACCTACCTACCTACCTACCTACCTACCTACCTACCTACCTACCTACCTACCTCCCTCCTTCCCTCCCTCTTTCACTCACTCACTTCCGACTTTTTCTGTCACACGCAACTGTGTGACACACAAAGGTGTAACACAACCATACATATTCACACACTTCCATTCCTTGTGGCTGAGTGGTAATGGCTGTGATATAGGATCAGTGAGTTTGTGAATGGGGATGAGGAGTAAAGGAGCACTGTGGCTTAAAGTGCTGAATGCAGGACTAGGAGATTTCTGATTAGGACAACACTCAGGACGGACTAATGGGAAGACAGACAGACAGACAGACAGACAGACAGACAGACAGACAGACAGACAGACAGACAAACAGACAGACTGGCTGGCTGGCAGAGGCAACAACCGGGTCAAATCAATGGTCAGATCCATTTATTTGTCAAAAATGTGGTAGAAGCTGTTATAGTAGCTGTAGTGCTATCGGACTAGTCAATTTTTATTATATGGTGGACATGACCTCAGGAAGAGAGGGAGAGATGAAGAGATGAAGAGAGAGAGAGAGAGAGAGAGAGAGAGAGAGAGAGAGAGAGAGAGAGAGAGAGAGAGTGGCTGATTGATTTGAAGGAAAAGACTGAGAATAGAGAGATGAGGAAGAATGCAATAAAGATCAATAGTGTACAAACTAGTATAAAAGAAAAGACGGACAGAAAGATAGACAGAGAGACTACAGAATCAGCTGTGTGTGTGTGTCTGTCTGTCTGTCTGTCTGTCTGTCTGTCTGTCTGTCTGTCTGTCTGTCTGTCTGTCTGTCTGTCTGTCTGTATGTCTGTATGTCTGTATGTTTGTATGTATGTATGTATGTATGTATGTATGTATGTATGTATGTATGTATGTATGTCTGTCTGTCTGTCTGTCTGTCTGTCTGTCTGTCTGTCTGTCTGTCTGTCTGTCTGTCTGTCTGTCTGTCTGTCTGTCTGTCTGTCTGTCTGTGTGTGTCTCTCTGTCTGTCTGTGTGTCTGTGTGTGTCTGTCTGTGTCTCTCTATCTGTCTGTCTGTCTGCGTGTCTGTGTGTGTGTGTGTGTGTGTGTGTGTGCGAGCGTGTGCGCGCGCTTGTGAGAGCGCTGCGTGGGTGAGTGAGCGCCGGCTGTCTGATATGTATGTGATTATATATAGAACCTTTCATCTGTCTCCTTGGTGACTGGGCCGTTACCGTGGACGCTGTTGTTCGGGGGAGAGAGAAAGAGGAGGGAAAGGAGGAAGGAAAAGCTGAAAGATCATCGGAGGAGCGGTTGCTTTTCCAAACCCCTGTTTTAACCTGCGCATCTGGAGTTCTAGCTCTCGTGGATTCCTGCTATGGGTGCATCTCAGGGTCAAATGATTGTGTCGAGTGAATCTTGCAATTGGATTTAAAGGGTGCACAAATAAAACATCTTTTTTTTTTACTCTCCTATTTCCTTAGACGTCTGCATATGCAGTCAAACTGTCAGGAATGCACGTTCAAGATTGTTGACGTTCTATGAAACCTTTTTCGCCTTCCTCTCTTCTCTTAAATACTGAAAGGGGGATTTATGGTACTGGAGAAGTCTGTCTAGCCGAGGACGATTTAGACACCTACTTGAAGGGTTAATACAGATATCTCATTCGTCTCGAGTTTGGATCATTATACAATCACTGCATAGCAGATACAGCTTGATGGAATGCCAAAGCCGTATACAGTAGGGTACAGTGGACTTCTATACTATCAAGTCAACAAGCCTGCATATGGTTTAGTTAAAACTCTGGAGCATAAAAAAAAACGGGAGCATAGCTTGTCACCTGACTGTCTCCAGCAGAATGACCTATGACCCCAGCCAAACAGTACCAGGCTGGGGACACAATCCGCACCTTCTGCCCTGTGTGTAACTTTATCTCTCCTTCTCCCTCCCGCAATCTCAATCAGTCCAACAGAAGCTCTTCAATGTGTTTCATGCGACCACACCCACACTGTGTGCAAAAACAAACAACCAATCAAATTATCCCGCTAGCCAATTGGGCTGGCACAGCTAACAGGCCGCCATAGCAACAGACTAGCGAGTTTGGAGTGGAAGTATATTCGCGCGGTAAACATGTCCGTCTCCACGGAGACAAAAGAGAGTCTGTCTCGTTGTTGTTCGGTCCCAGAGCAGGGCTAAGCAAGTTCACCCGCAATGACCTCACACTCAGTCTGACAATGTATCCATGGACCAGACTCAACTCGTAATCATTCCGTTGTGGAATACCTAACTAAGGATGCCTAGTAGACAACTTCAAGTTCACCTTGTGTCTACTGTTAGCAAGCCAGCATGAAAGGAACGGCCCTCTCCCCAGCCAGTTCCTCCTGACTCATTTTCCTATTCAACTCCGTGGGGAAGTCGGCCAGTAAAAACAGCTGCTGTTGTGTGTCAAGGCTGTGGTGCAGTGAGGCAGTGCCTCGCCTCTGCCTCTTCCCAGCAACACGGTCCTGGGTTGGGGTCCTGCTTGGGGCACTGGTCGGCGCTCGGGGGGAGCTTCCTGCGTGGAGGTCACATGCCACATCCCCATGCTCACATGGGCTTTCCTCCGCAGAGGAGAACATGCGGATGGGGTTGCTTTCCTGCCCCCCTGGTCCTGCCCAAGTTGCTGTCGATGTGGCTCGACACTGCCCCTGGCTGCCGTCGGAGGAGCGACAGCAGGACGGGATCACTGCAGAGCAGGAATGTCTTGGACACTTCCTGCATGTGTGTGTGTGTGTGTGTGTGTGTTTCTCTGTGTCGCCGCTGCACGTACATGTGTGGCAATAAGACAAACAGACCTTTCTTCTTCCACTCCATGGTTAAAACTGAGGTCTGAACTTCAATTCTAAACGTTTTGAGAGGGGAGTATGAGTTTTTCTGTCAGTGGTAAACAGCTACTGTTGGCTATTGAGCATTGAAGTGCTTCAAGGGGTCATTGAACCTGCTGACTGTGACACCCCCAGCCAGCACCCTTCGTGGATTGGTATTGGCTAGGATGTGTGTTGGTGTTGATGAGGACCGCTGTAGTATGGGAGGATCAACTCACCTTCAAACATG
This sequence comes from Hypomesus transpacificus, assembly GCF_021917145.1. Taxonomy (NCBI): domain Eukaryota; kingdom Metazoa; phylum Chordata; class Actinopteri; order Osmeriformes; family Osmeridae; genus Hypomesus; species Hypomesus transpacificus. The sequence goes on from NW_025813961.1 coordinate 6,413, forward strand.
AAACAGTGGGGAATACGCAGTCAACACATGCAATGTCTGGATTTGTAGACCGTGAGATCAAAACAGCAGTGCTGCATTGTAGTTCTGTCTACATGCTCAGGAGTCCAAATGAGAATCGACAACCGGTGGATCTGTATGGCACAGGGAAAAAGTCAAACTTCCTGTTTTTTTTTTTTTTATTGTACAGGACACCAAACTATCTTATTTAGCCTCGAGGGTCACAGTAGTATTGAGAGATGACAGGAAGTCCATCAAGCCCAAACAGGAAGTCGTTCTGTGTACAGACAAGCGTGGGCTAGTCCCTCTCCTGGGCAAGATTACAAGTGTGCATGAGAGAGAGAGAGAGAGAGAGACAGAGAGAGAGAGAGAGAGAGAGAGACAGAGACAGAGAGACAGAGAGATAGAGAGACAGAGAGAGAGAAGACAGACAGGAAATATGGATTTGGTTTGTGCGTTCCTGTGTGTTCTGCACAAGCTGGCATAGAAGATGTGCACGCCCCTGCAGGAAGGAACATTTGTACAGATACTCCTTAATCAACTCCTATCTAGGTCATCGAACCAACGCTGATCGACTGATAGTACTGTATTCTGCGACGTCTGCTCCCCTCTAGCGGTGAATGGGAGGTTTGGCACTGAGCCTGTTCGTGTTTTTCTGCCTGGGACTACTGACACGATCCATGACATCATTTGTGTGTGTGTGTGCGTGTGTGAGGTGTGTGTAGGGTGGGGGTTACTACATTTTGATATAACACAATATATGTTATCTTCTTCCAGTGTGAAAAGGATCTTTCTTATAGTAGCTTCCGCAAAATGCCCGTACAGAGTGTGCGTTTTTGTGCGAGAGTGTGTGTGTGTTTGTGTGTGTGTATGTTTGGGCGATTGCTTTCCGTGTGTCATTCCCTTTCAATGTCATCCATTTCTCATGCTCTCACTCTGGTCTTTACTTCTCTTTTCATCCTCTACTCGCTGTGTCCCTCCCTCCTGCCCTACCCTCTCCCTCCCTCCCTCTCTCTCTCTCTCTCTCTCTCTCTCTCTCTCTCTCTCTCTCTCTCTCGCTCTCTCTCTCTCTCTCTAACACTCTCCTGTAA
>NW_025813961.1:12500-27500 GCF_021917145.1 Hypomesus transpacificus
GGACACGCCTCCATCCCTCCCCCCCCCACCCCCAACCTCCACCCCGTTCCATCCCTCCGGCCCTCCGTCTCTTTATCCCCCTGCCCAGGGAAACCGGTCGGCTCTTTACCCTAAACCCCCGCCCCCGCTCCCCCCCCCCCCCCCATCCCCCCCCCCACTCCCGGCAAGCCTCCTTTCGACTGAGGGAGATAAAGAGAAAGGAAGAGAGAGGGGGTGGAAAGAAAGGAAGAGACATAGATAAGTGGGACAGGAAAATTCTGTCCATTTGAGGGAGAGAGATAAAGACAGAGTGAGACAGAGAGCGAGAGAGAAAGAGAAAGGAAAAGAGAAAGGATATATAGAGTAACGAAAAGAAAAAGAAAAAAGTTACGTTTGAAAGTCTGGGAAAGTCAGAAAGTATTGTGTGTGTGAACAATCTGATATACAGAGTGAGAGAGAGAGAGAGAGAGAGAGAGAGAGAGAGAGAGAGAGAGAGAGAGAGAGAGAGAGAGAGAGAGAGAGAGAGAGAGAGAAAGAGAGGGAGGTGAAGCTCCAGCGAGACAGACTCAGCAGGCGTGTAGACAGACAAAACCAGAGAGTCCACACAGGATGAAGTCCAACCAGGAGCGCAGCAACGAATGTCTGCCGCCCAAGAAAAGAGACCTGGCCTGCACCTTGCCCTCCGAGGAGCAGCGCCCCCTAGTGTCAGCGCCCGGCTGCGACAGCCAGCGCAGCGAGAACCTGGCCTGGTTCGCCAGCGTGGCTAGCGGACACAACAGCAGGCACGAGGGCGAAGGGCCGCGAGCCGGCGAATCGGACGGCCCCCTGTACAAGCCGCTGGTGTCGGCCCTGACGGACGCCTCGTCGTCGTCCCGGGCGGCCGTCTCCTCGCTGTCGACCGTCTACACCTCGCCGCTCTCCCAGCACGGGGGCGGGACTATACACTACACGCACCTGCCGTCCAGCCTGCAGTTCGTGACCCCGCCCTACGCCCCCGCGGCCCACGGCCCGTACGCCGGCTACGTCTCCTCTCAGCTCCTCCCCCCGCCGCCGCCGCCGCCCCCGCCCTTCGCCCCCGCGCCCTCCTCCCACAGACTGTCCGAGTCGCCCTCGTACCCCTCCTCCGCCCTCTCCTCCAAGATGGACCAGGCCCGCTCCGCCGGCCGGGGCGCCTCCGACCCCCCGGGCGCCCAGCAGTACGTCCAGGTCTCCGGCTCGCCCCTCAGCGTGACCCCGCGGAGCGCCCCCTCGACCCACGGGGGGCCCGTGCCCCTGCACCCCCACCACACGCTGGCCCTGAGCGGGCAGATGCTGGTGCAGTACGCCGACGGCACCCCCAGGAAGGAGGAGGGGCTCTCCAGACCCCGGGAGCTGCTCAACGGGGATCTGGACAAGGGCGCCCGGCGGTTTGAATCGGGCAAACTGGGAAGTAAAGGCAACTCCACCTCCTCCTCCTCGTCCTCCTCCTCGCCCTCCCCCCACTTCCACCCGCAGAGCACCCATCACTACGAGGCCCGGCACATCGTCCTGCCCTCGGACTTCACCACCCAGGATCCCTCAGGGCTACGGACCTCTCTGATGCTGGTGCCCAACAGTCACGCGGCCGAGGACCACCACCATCACCCCCACCACCTCCACCACCACCCCCATCACCACGCCGCCGGGAGCCCCGACAAGCTGCCCTCCCACCCAGAGAAGGGAGGCATCGTGCTGGGCAAGCCCGTCACCCGGGCCCCCCCCTCCTCCTCCTCCTCCTTCACGTTCCCCCCTCCGCTGAGCGTGGAGAGCCTGAAGGCGGCGGTGGGCACGCTGTCGCCCCACACCGTAATCCAGACCACCCACAGCGCCACCGAACCCCTCTCCATGGGCCTCCCGTCGACCCATTTCTACCCTCAGCCGTCGATCATCGGCTACATCGCCAGCGGGGGCGGCGGCGGCGGCCAGCAGCAGCCGATGGGCTACCACACCGGCCTGGGCCAGCACCTCCTCATCCCCGGGGCCCAGCCTGTCATCATCCCCGTCAGCGGGGGCGGAGTGGCCAGCCTGGAGGCAGCGGCGGCGGCAGCGGGGGGCCACACGGGGGCCGTGTCCTCCACCACCTTCCCCGGCCACACGTACGTCGCCGCCGCTAACCCCGCCCCCAAGGGCGAGCCCTTCGAGGGCGCCGCCCCGCACTTTGCTCACCCGGCGGCCGTCGTCCAGGCCCAGCTCCACCTCCCCGTGGTCCCCGCCCCCCCGGGCCTTCTGGCCACGCCTCCGGCGGCGGCCCCCCCCGCCCTCGCTGCCCCCCTACTTCGTCAAGGGCTCCATCATCCAGCTGGCGGACGGGGAGCTGAGGCGGGTGGAGGACCTGAAGACGGAGGACTTCATCCAGAGCGCCGAGATCAGCAGCGAGCTGAAGATCGACTCGTCCACCGTGGAGCGCATCGACGGCAGCCCCACGCCCAACTTTGCCGTCGTCCAGTTCTCCGTCGGGGAACACCGCGCTCAGGTGAGAAGCCGCGACGTCTCCCCTGGAGACCGCATTGAGAACGGTGTTGTTGTGCAAACCACACACTGTTGCAATGAATATGTTTTTTTTGTCTTTGTTTCGTTGAAACACAACGTTGAATTACATAATGACTAGAACAATTTGTCTCAAGATCGGGGTTGTGTATTATCTCGGCCTAATTAGCTAGACACCCGAGCACGGTTCGAAGAAAAACCTTGAAAGGAGTTTCTTTGTTAAACAATTTTCTAAGCACCATCCATGGCTTCTACGGCCAATGCGACCTGACCAGTGTGCCGCTAAGTCACTTTAAAGTAACTTAAGTAGACACTGAGTATACGAAAACACCAAAGACGTTCCTCGTTGTGATATCGTACAGCCTCTCTTGCGTCAGCTACTGTAATACTACCCTAAAACTATGCTCGTCTTGTCTTTCACTATCCGCGACCTTTTACTTTTGGACGTGGACCTGAGTAAAGCGTCGGCTAGATGAATACACGTGTATGTGGATGTGTATGTGCGTGGTACAGAAAACCTGATGCAATATGTCGAATCCAAACTCTGGTGTTATGTTTTCAAGGCGACTAGACTGATCTCTCCTGACGTCACTGAACCAATTAGACACCTACAATGGTCCCACTCACCTGCCTCATCTGCCTCACCTTGAGGCAGAGGGACTTCTGAAGTCCCTTTTTGACCCTGTCCAGACAGCCCAGCTCCTTACCGTTCTCTGCTGGGGTTTTTTCTTCTTCGTCTGTCTCTCCGTCTCGCTTCCTTGCTCACTTTCGCTTATTTCTCTCTCTCTGGTATGAGCTTCATATGGCTTCATTTGTCCTTACTGTGATCGTTCCTCCCACGCGTTCTCTCCGGGACGCACGCACGCACACGCTCGCTCGCACGCACGCTCACACACACACCACATACATCAGCTTTTAACTAACTCCCACAAGTCTGGGCCTTTGATGCGCTCGTTCAGAGGCTGTCCACGTTTCAAACATTCTTCGTACGCTCACAATTCTCCCCCGCTCTCTGCTCCTCTGGCTTTTGTTCAGTTTTCTTGGATGTGGTTCCAGGATTGAGTCCCTGAGTGTTGGGGTAGAGTAGATATAAAATCCCTCACTCCTAGAATGGTACTGTTTATGTGAAAAGTTGTTATCTACAGTATGTTTCCTATGTGTAAGAGCCATGATACTGTCTTGCCTTTACATGTCCCTTGGAAAATGGTTGCATTGTGGCCAGTGGTGACATTACAACATCTCATTCCACATTGTCTTGTATCTGGATACTTTTAAACAGGAATGCCATTGCCTGACAACCAATTAGTATTTATCGCATACCTGTCTCCTCTTTCAAATGTTTCCATTCCTCACCCCACTCCCCTCTTTCTTTTTCTTTCTTTCTTTCTTTCCTTCTATCTTTCTCTCTCTACCCATCCAAACTCCCTCTTATTTACTGTGTCCCTCTCCTCCCTCTCCTCCTCTGCAGGTGAGTGTGGAGGTCTTAGCGGAGTACCCCTTCTTCGTGTTCGGCCAGGGCTGGTCGTCGTGCTGCCCCGACCGGACTACCCAGCTCCTGGAGCTGCCCTGCACCAAGCTGTCGGTGGGCGACGTGTGCATCTCCCTCACCCTGCGCAACCTGAGGAACGGCTCCCTGAAGAAGGCCCAGTCCCTGGAGCTCCACGCCCAGGTCACCACGGCCGCCCGCAGCCCCGGTCACGGACAGCTCAAGGCCCTCAAGTCCGAAGCCCCTCGCGGCGGAGGTGCCGGGGGTGACGGTGGTTGGACCAGACATAGGGGGGAGCGGGAGAACGGCGTCAGCCAGCAGAGGTCGGCGGGGAGCGGCGGGGTTCCAGTTCACTCGGAGAACGGGGAACTGAGGACCGGGGAGGAGGGGCTCCCACCCAAAGGCAAGTCGGAGGCTGGCGCCAAACCAGGGGGGCGTAAGCGGCGGTGGTCGGCCCCCGAGGGCCGCAAGGTGGAGAGGACGGAAGAGGAGCCCCCCTTGACACTCCCCAAGCCTTCCTTCATTACCCAGGAGGTCAAGATCTGCATCGAAGGAAGGTCAAACATAGGCAAGTGAAGCCTCCAGTCGCGGACTGTTCACTAACCAATGGGTCCGGAGAAACTAACGAAAAGTCAAGGAAGAATGCAGAAATAATGTTTCTTTTGAAGTTTGATTCGATTTTCTTTTTCGATCTGGAAAACTGTACTGTCACCAATTGACCCTACATGTTATCACCTTCAATTGAGGCAATGTAGTTATAACACCGTGTAATATGTTTGGTGAGACACAAGCAATCGGTCGCCATTACTTTGGGTTCCACAAATACTGGGCAAGGTTTTTATTTTTGTGATGTGTGGTCCATGTTTTGTTGGTGTGTGTGTCTGTGGAGGGGCATAATTGGCATTGCTTAATAACTCACAGGTCAAAGAAGTGTGTTAATGGGGTTACGGGGTAATTCAAGTTCTTCCTGTCTGTGATGTAACCTCCCATGAAGCCACAGGCAGGACGTGTGGAAGAACTCTCATTGCTGCCTGTTGCCATGGTCGCAATGAGTAGATAAATAATGTCAACCAGACCTGAGTCCACTTATGTATAGATGTACAGAGGAATATGATTCAATTACCTGAATCTCCTTGTCAGAAATTGAACATCAAACAGAGCCAAAATAGTGGGAAAGATATTGTTTTTTGGACGTCCCTAGGTGGATAAAACCAGACCTGTGATGTCATCAAGCAGCGCCAAAGTGCCGCGAAAGAACAGAAGAGAGAGCTAGAATTCGACAACTTCCTTTTTCCTTTTAGTTGGCTGACAGTGGAGTCCTTCATGTTATTCTTGAAACTTTATTTGAATTCATTTTTCTTTTTTCTGTGCCTGTCAATTTTCCCCCACTCACTTTTGAACCTCCCCTGTCTTGTCAGATGGGAGGATATTATTTGTGTTTTCGATGTTTGTCTAATACCGTATCAGGGGTTAATTAGCTAGGTTTTAGGTTAAACTAGGGTTGGGTGTGTGTTATAAACCTACCATACCCTAATACATACATTTACAAACACTGGCTTGGCTACGTAACTATGAGAATTTAGGAAGATTATACGCAGTCCCTGATATTTGGTGCAATGTTTATGTGTTTCTTCATTGTGACAGCGAGCAAGAGAAAGACAAAGAGAGAGAAAGCGTGGGTAAGCGAGGGGAGAATCTTTGAATGTCAGCTCGGAGGAAAGGGACAGGTTGTGGCACACCTGTCACTCACTAATATTCATGATGATTATTATATCATGTTATCATGATGATTAATGTAATAATATTGATTATTATTATGCAGTACTGTACGTTTTATTTGATTCTATTGTCTATATTTTTTCCGACTTTTGGAGAAAGTAGCGCTAATGTGGCAACAGCACTTTGGGAAGGTGAAGGGGTCTTTTGGGGTGAGGGTGGGGGGATGTCACTGGGCTATGAAAGGGATGAATGTCACAGATTATAGAGTGAGTGCCAGCAAGGAATGAGGAGGGGTGGAGGAAGAGTGAAAGAAAGAAAAGTCCGAAAAAAGAAAGAATGTACAGATATGAAACGCTCTCCTCAAAGAAAGCTTCTCAAAGGCTGACAGAGGCGGAATGGCATTTCGTCGAGAGCTGCCTCTCTACATCAAGGAATTAGAAAGGATTTCCGAACTGAATTTGGTGGTTTCAAATGTAGAAAATGTGTGAGTAGGCCACGGTAGGTGTGTGGAGCAGTGTTGAGGAGACTCAGTGATGTCGAGAACTCGAGAACAGGTTAGAAGCTCAGGCAAGCCACAGATTGTTGAAGGGGTGTCATTTACATGATGTATGTTTGTTGTAATGTGTTTGTATGTGTGCGTGTTTGCTCTACGGTGTGCATGAATGCGGGGCTGTGTGTGTGCACAGACTCACACACGCTGTCTCACAAACACGGAAATTCAACATATGGACGGATTCGCTCACTTAAATATGTGCAGTAGGCTTATGAACGAGCAAGAACTTTGATCCATATTTATAATCACTTTTCTTGCACTACACACCTACGATAGAAAGCAAGAATTCATCTTAAAGACACGAGTAGCACACATGCTAGCGAGGTTTAAGCTCTGTGGCGTGTTTGGGTGGCGTGTGTGCGTGTGTGCGCACGCGTCGGTGTACGAGTGTTTGTATATTTGTATAGGAAAACGTGTATATATACTCATGATGATATTATTACAATGCTCAATGTCCAGTGTTTCGACTTGGAGTTTCTACTTAAGAGAATCTTGCAATTTGCACATCAGGAGGGAAGGCACCAGGTGACATGACTTGAGGGCGTCGGGTCACATCGAGCCCTCCCGTCTCTACATCCCAGACACTTGAATGGACGCCAGGCGTCCCTCCTCACCAGTACCTAGGATGTAGGGACCAGGGATCGGATGTTGGAACGGGGCCTTTGAATGCACACAGCAAGCTGAAATCCCGTTTTATGTAGCAGTTACCTCAACAAGTGTGCTCCGCTGATTGCCCCCCCTCTCTCCCGCCCCCCCACCCCCACATCCCCTCGCTCCAAAAAGCTCTGACACTCCCCAACCCTCGACTTGTCATTTAAATCCCCCCACGCCATAGCTCACCTGTTTTAACTCGCTTCAAGCTGTGTAATTGGCCATGGTTAGCAGGGAGGGCAGCGTAAGGTCGGGTGTTGCCACAGCAGCCAGGGGCGTGGCCTCCAGCACGCACACCTGTTGAGCTCTCTGATTGGCCACAATTATTAGGTGTATGTAGGTTGGGGGAAATGTGTCAGGAGTTGTAAGGTTTAAGATGTCTCTAAGCATGTTATTTTAACACATATTGACATACATTAGAATACAGGATAGGAGATAATATGTTAGGGACGACAGGGGGATATGAGGTCACCATGGTGACGGCTGGAGTGTGATCAAATGGATGGATGGATGGATAGACGGATGTGTGTTGGTGGTGGGTGAGCGAGTACACCCGTTAAAAGATTTGAAAATGCTTTATTTTTTATAATAAAACAGGGTTTTTCAGATCAACACCACGACAGTGCATTTTGATTTCTTCATTTTGACCATATTGTTCTATCATGTGTGCTTTAGTCTCTACATCTGTGTGTATGCCTGAATGCCTACAACCATTATCATGTTTGTGTATGTCTGCATGTATACCCGCATGTATGTGTACTTTATTTTAACTTACCCCGCCTACAGCTAAAAAAAACTAAACACACATTTAGACCATTCAACCCTCAACACATTTCAGGTAAAACTGCATGGAATCAATGTGCAGTCTGCTCCTTATAGCAATAGTACGAAAACAAATCTTCTTTTCAGCCTTTATCTATGGGAAAGATGCTAGTCATTCATCGACATAGAGAACTCCAATTTGCCTCCAGGAGAACCTAGTTCGAGTTATATGGGATCTGTAGGTCTATTTAGAAGACCTTTACTCTTATACCTCTCTCAGATAGCTAAAAATGGATGGCCGGGCTTGACACAGAAATCATTCCTTTGAAAAGCGCTCTGCAATAAACTAGTTAATAATCCTCAAGTATTTTACCAAAAACATAGACGCTTACACACATCCATACATACACACATTGACTTACACACTGTCTCTGTTCAGCGTACTGAATACATAACCAACCTACTATGGTCATTTGCGGGAGGACTGTGTGAGCACGCTGAGCTAAAGCCGTTGGAGACCTGAGTCCTGAGGTAGCATAAGTGGTTTATCATCACTTCAGACCACCTCAGTCGCACAATCCTTCCCCGAGAAAGATTTACTGCAGTTGCACAGTGGGTCGCCAAATTCTTCAGGGAGATTGTCGTATATGCAAGTACAGACCATCAAACCCAATAACCTCACAGTTCCTAGACCAGGGTCCAGAAAAAAAACGAGATGTTTTTACCTCATTTCATGTTAGTTTAATATAGGTTCCACATTGCGCCAGACAGGGTGAATACTTTCAGGCACAGCCTAGGGTTTCTGTTAATTAAATCAAGTGCACCCTAACTCATACAAGGTTTGACCGTTGACAGGTCTGTCCAGTTGCCATGACACCAGTAGTGACCTCCTCCACAGTTAGCACGTACATGATGATTGCCAGCAACAGCCTCATCCCACTGGGGCACGGCTGCTCATTCACCCTCCGCAACCGCGAGCTACCTTCAGTGGTCCTGCCCTACCTGTGCAACTGCAAGTTCATTCCCCCTTGACATTCAACCATCTGCATTGTCCTCTATTGTCCTTTAGCGGACGCCAAGCGTATCCAAAGCGACTTACAACATTTGCATGTGTCTAAAGTGAGCGAATCGTCACGTCCACTAGCATTGTCAGTAGAAGCCTTCTATCACAACAGGAAGTGACTTCGGTGGTGTTGAATTTAGAAACTGCGACAGAGGAGAATCCTGGGTGTCAGTCGGTCTGCCTATCCAGCATACGCTCTGTACAGGCCAAACAAAGCAATATGCGAGTTCCTATTTAAAAAAATGCATGAGAAATAGAATGTATTCAAACCCACACACACACACACTTATTGTCTGTCAAGATGTCCAGCCTCGGCGATGTGCTGGATGTGAAACATCTCAGGACGCAGTGTGTGTGTGTGACATGGCTGATACGCGCCATGGTAACACAGCAGTTGTCCCTGACGAGACGCCATGGCGACATGGAGTGTTGCAATAACGTGGTAGGACTTGAAGGGTGGTGATTGGGAGGAGTCTACATTTGAGACTCCTTTCATTCACTGTATTTTCTGTGGCTAGTCCTGGTTTACTCTCTGAACCTCTGAACACCTTGATGTGCAATACTTTGTTCCCCCTTCCTCCCTTCTTGTGTGCCAGTGTGTGTGGCATGACCCACTTATCTTTGGGTTGTTTTTTGTGTGGGGGGGGATGTGTGTGTGTGTGTGTGGGGGGGGGGGATGTGTGTGCACGCGTGTGCGTGTCAGTTCTTACTACCGCGTCTATTTCTAACCAACAATACCACAATGGAGCAGCTCACTGGGGGATAACAGGATAGCCTGCTGTTTTGGCAGTGCACAGTGCAGCGTGCAACACTGACAACAGCGCCGTGCGTGTGCGGTCGAGTCCCTTGATCAAGCCCACGGCTTTGTGTTGGTCCGAGTGTCCACTCGCGGCATTTTTGTTCTCTATCTGATCCTCCTGGATGAGTGAGAAGACTGTTGACGTGGGCTCCATTGTTCAAAGTATCGCAGAAGGAAAAACAGTTCGAAAGGTTATTGATGTTCCCTGGCTGAAACAGTGGAGTAAGTGGACATTCCTCGTACGGTCCTCATTGTGTTGAGGAGATTAGCCTTAAGATGGAAGGTGACATCAGATGTTGTGGTATGTTGTGGTCTGGGTTGGAGTCTGAGCCTGGAATGGCTGAACCTGATTCCATGTGTTCCATTCTGATGAAGTCGGGGTGTGTGGGTGCACCGCTCTGTGAGATGAGAGATATCGTCGACGTACTGAGTCGTACTGCGATTGCGCTCGTGGGTCTTAGCCGTGTTTTCCATATGTATTTCTGGTGGCGAGCGCGGGTGTGTATGCGTGTCTCTGTGGTTCGGAGCTGTGACGTGTATGTGCTGTTACGTGTGTTTGTGGTCGTGCTTTTTCCTCATTGTGTTGTCTGCGATCCATGGCCCTGACCCTCAAAGACAGAGAGAGAGAGAGAGGGTCAGAGTTGTGTTAATAAACAGGGAAGGAAGAAGCTATTGAACCTCATGGACAAGTCGGGACCACCTTTTATTTTTGGAAATAAAACCCAACCAATAAAGATGCACATGTAAGTTGTCTAAAATACGCAGACTTGATACTGATTCAGCACTTTCGAATCCTAGAAATGGCTTGGTCTTACCCCTCGTTTTAGGCCAAGAGTCTTTCATGGTTAAAACCTTCATTCAATACAGACAGACAACATGAAAAAACGAGTCGAGAGAGGAAGAGAGAGGAGGAGATAGGTCAGCAGGAGATGAATAAATCGTTGGGATGTTTGTCCTTTTTGTTTGCCTTTTTCTGTTCTTCTTTTCGATTGCACATCCTCTCATCTTCTGTGACTGTTGTGTCTGCCCCCCCTGCCTAGCTCCACTACGCGTTCTTGGGTCCTACGGGTGGGTGTGGCTAGGTGGGTGACTGGTGCTTCACAGTCAGGAGTGTCTCTTTTCATGGATTCAGACCCTTGTTTATGTTGTGTTCCCGTCCTGCAAAAGACCTCACCTCGGGTAACGTTAAGAAAGTAGGCTAAAGGATGGCTTTGTGGCCAGTGGCGGAATGCCTCTGTTGCACCAATGTAGGTGCAACTTTAATGGACAAAAACGTGGCCAACGTTAACCCGACAGTTTATTATGGTCTGGGTTGCTTGCTTTACAGTATCTTTAGAAATAGGAGCTTTTCTGTGACTTTATCTCCTGTGTAGCACTGTCAGGCACTATGAGCCTGTTCAGAGAATGTGTCATTGTGTTGAGTTTTGTGACAAGCTTTCTCATTTGTCATTGGAGCACTTTTTTATTGGCTATTCTACTTGCACAGTTGACAAATTAAATGAATGTTGAGTTTCATCGTTTTGACTAGAAAACTATGTGTTCTTGTTTGTTTACTTAAATCTTGGATTTTTTTTCAGTTTAGCTTAAAAGTAAATGTTTATTTTGGCACTTTTTGTTTTAATTTTATGGCACTTTTTGTTTTCATGTTAGAAACGAATAGATCCAATCAGGATTGTTTTGTTCAAACTTGACTGTTGTTTGACGTCTTGTCAATGTCCAAACCGCTGGATAACCAACTCAGGCAGAAAAATAAAAACTTCAAAAAGCCCACGCAATGGTTTAGTTTCACCACAAATGATATTGGTGTGATATTGGTATGGTTTATTATTATTATTAACAATATTATTATTATGATACTGGAGATGGATGTGTGTATTGTGTTCACTGTATAGTTGGAAGTACCATCGTATGCTCCGTGATCACCCCCCCCCTGCTGCCCCCCCCCCCCCCCCCCACTTCCCTTTGACCACACCCACTGACCCAAGGCAGGCTTCTCTCTCACGTGATTCATTGAGACCTGTTGCATAACCACAAAACTCAGCCACTGGGCAAGAATTTCCGAGGCTGGCTGTCAGACTGGACAGTTGGAGCAGCAGCCAGCAGACGTGTTCTGGACAAACACGGATTACCGTCGCCTGTAGGAGGTCACACTGCGGTCACAGGGAGCAGGACATACCGGGGAGTGGGATGTGGACGGCCTTGAAAGGCCAAGGAAGGAAGACTTTGTGTCCAGGTGTGGTACGCAATAACCTCAGTGTCTCAGCAAACCCTTGTCTATAGCAATCAAGAACCCCTGGGCAGCGTTGGCGCTGCATTTGACAGCCATAAGAACACTTCTTTTGAAAACCCACTAACATATCTTCAAACTGTGTCTTGATTCTATATACTGTATGTTGCCAATCGATGCTCTACAGAATGTTATATTTCTGTAATATATCTTTCACACCAAACTTCTTACACGCATCAAACTCAGTGGTCAAGGAATATACTGAAAATCCCACCATAAAGAAAAGTTGAATAAATAGGTTATGCATCGTTTTGCCACTGAGACAGGACTTGTTTTAAGGAATTCAGAGGTACCAATTTTTGCATTGTTATGGCTGTGACCCCCATCAGAAGCCCACTCTAGTGGCTAACAGGTGGAAAGACACCAAACTACTCCTTACACAAGGTGACAGGGGAAACAGAACATCCTAAGAGCACTATCATTGGTTGGAGTAGTCGACTGTTGTGTCATAACAACTGTGTTGCGCACGCAATTCCAGCATTGTATTCATTTTTTCTTTTTTTTTCTCAAAAAGATTGTAATATAAGGATACAGGAAGCCATGGTCATTCCAAAGGAAGTATTGGTAGAACCTGGGGAAGTGGCAGTAATCCAAAATAAGATGAGCTGAAGCTGCTTGGAAGTCGGTTAATGTGTTTGGTTGGAGGGTTTGGTGGAAGCTAAACTAAGGCCAATACAAGGGTGTTGCAGTTAGTTGTCAGAATGAGATTAAGTCTTTCATGGAAAATGGAAGTTAATGATGATTTTGTGTGTGGACAGTTTCCTCAACCCAGAGCAGGCCTCAGAGCTGTGATGGAGAACCATGGTTGTTAGGGTAGGTCACAGACAGGAGGGCCCCTTTGTGCTGCTCTTCATGTCTGTTAGGATTAGCGGGCTGGGAGACTAGAACGGGATTACAAGTATCTTCAAGCTAACGAGAAACTGTTGGAAGTAGGAATGATTGCACCTTATCTAGTAAATGGCAAATCCATTGAAGTTTAGACACACCCAGACCTGGGCAGAAAGTGGTGGACGGTTCATTTTTTGTTTTGGTTTCCATATGCGTGTGTCTGTAATTTGTGTAAAATATTGTACTTGCACTAGCTTTTTATACAAAAACATGAAAGACAAGAAAATGAACGATAAAAAAGGTGAAATCTATTTTCTAATCGTGGTGTGTCTGTTTGTAGGATACACGCCACTGCGTTCCTTTGGATTTTTTCTGGTTCCTTTCTTTAATGGTGCTTGCAGGTTTTTCTAGTTAGAATTTATTTCATTATTATGACTAATTCAACAATATTTGATTCAGGTTGTGAACAAATTTGTAAAAAAAAGAATAAGAAATTGTCTGTATACCAGTACAAGTTTATTGTTTCCGTATACATGTACTAATAAAACGACCGTGCCAATAGCTACCGGTTCCAGACTTTTTGATTGCAATTGCTTTCTGAGTTGTGTGGCCCAAACAAGATGTTCGGTTTACTAGCTCTATCTGTGAGAGGAGATCTGTTTGGAATGTACACAACCTACATTTTCTTTCTTATCACAACCAACAATCTCTTCTTTTGTACGCATGCAAACTTTATGACCCCCAAAACCAAAGAAACCCACTGTGTTTTTCAATGGGTGTGTTTGTTCGTACTGGACGATACATTTGCCTTGTTGAAACTTTTGGGGGGGTTTGTGTAGATTCTTGCATAGCAGTTTGCCTAACTCCTCGCATATCTCCATACCACATCTCCTCATATCTTCATATCATACACAGTTGGTCCACCCAACTACAAGCCCTCATTTACTACATCCTCAAACTCTTTCTCTTTTTTGAAAAATCACATTGCTGGTGGTTAAGAATCAGTAAGACGTTCCATATGAATCCAACACTACAACCCCCTAGGGTTAGTTTAAACTTGAGTTGCCTCCTCATCTCCCTCACCCACCCACTTATTCCCCCTTAAGTCAGTGGTATCCCTCTAGAAGCTTGTCAGCAAAAGAGAGTTGGTATTATTTATGCAGACCGAGATTGCACCAACCATATCTACCTGGACCCAAAATGATGACTTCAACCAAAACAGTTCTCCACCATTGTTTTTATTAGGTGATGCTGTAACCATTGTCATATTTTTAAAACAGCTTCACATTTGACAGTATTCATTTTGATACTACAAGTCCTGTTTTAACAGTACTTTTTTTAGTATGCTTGATTTGTGTTCTGTTTTATCCCTAAAGGTCTTTTCTGTACAGAGTTTCTTTTCAAGTAAATATAGCTACTGAGGTGTATATTCTATCCCTCTTGTATAGAAGAGGGATAGAGTAGCTACTGTGGTATGTGACGCATGTGAGGTGGGCCACAGAGAGAGAGACAGACAGAAAGGGACAACGGTTTGTTCTTTTCAAAAAGCTGAAAAGCAGAAAACAAAACGGTCGAACACCACAGAACATTTCATTAGATGGACATTCTAAGTCCAGTCGGCCTCCATTGTTCAATGATCATACAGTACTTTGGATGGTACATTCCTTAAGCTTGTTAGCATCACAACTAGCCATAGATGGGCACTCTCAGGGCCTCTTGCCAGCATGCTTAAATTAAAAAGCAATAGATATTTTCCCAGTCCCATTCCGTGGAAGAGGATTCCAGATGCTCACTGATATTTACAGTAAACAGGGCTCCGAATAGAGTTTGCTCAGCGGACTTGATCTGCTCACCTGTCCATACTCTGACCCAAACATGTAAAGAAAGGATACCCCCTAATTCGAGATCAACGCCCTGATTGAACTTCATCCTACAGCCTACAGTCAAATCTGTTGAATCTGATGACGATGGATTTTTTGCATATCGAAGCTCAGCAAAGCACGCTGGATGTATCGAGCCATTCTCTGATGACACAACTCCGAATATTGACGCGGAGATGAGCTCATCTCCTACTCATATCTCTAGCAGCCTTCCCAGAGCAGAAAAGCTGTCCTGAGAAAAGCAAGTGTGACGAGGGTGTAAGTGTGTGTGTGGTGGGGTGCCTGGGCATGTCCACCTGTATCTATGGCTGGGCCCCCCGCCCCTCCGCTAGGTGAACATGTGGCTGGACTGCTGGGTGACCCTGATGAAGGTTGTCCGGCGACTCAGCTCCTTCAGCTTGGCCGCCCCCACGTACGTGCAGGTGGAGCGCAGGCCCCCCAGCACGTCTCTGATCGTGTCCTCCACGTCCCCCCGGTAAGGCACCTCC
>NW_025813961.1:32500-56131 GCF_021917145.1 Hypomesus transpacificus
TCTTGCACATACGATCATGAATCCATTGCTCAGCTAATTTTTTGCAACCACAGAAAGGGGTAACGCCACGCAGAGCGAAGCTAACCATGCTAAGCTAGGCTAAACAATGCTAGGCTAAGCTAAGCTAACAAAGCCGTCTGCGCAAGTTAAAAACCAGTGGACAATATGGAACGGGTGAAACGCCAGGTAGAGCGAAGCTAACCATGCTAGGCTAAGCTAAGCTAAAAAAGTCTAAATAAGGCTAAAATGACCCAAATTTCATCGCCCTAATATATAACCTAGGTTCCAGATCAAAAAAACCGGAGGCCCGCCCGGTGGGTCCCTAGTCAAACCGCAAGAATCCAGGTAAGAGTGGTTTTTTACATGGCTGTGAGTTGTCACATGCGGGCAAAATCCTTCCCAGAACCCGTGCCCTCGCAACATCAACCTATTATGCGGC
This sequence comes from Hypomesus transpacificus, assembly GCF_021917145.1. Classification (NCBI taxonomy): domain Eukaryota; kingdom Metazoa; phylum Chordata; class Actinopteri; order Osmeriformes; family Osmeridae; genus Hypomesus; species Hypomesus transpacificus. The sequence goes on from NW_025813961.1 coordinate 32,940, forward strand.
CAATATCATCCCAATAATGTCCAAACGGAAGTCTCAGCACACATAGTTCCATGTCTCTGACTGGAGTTGCGCCATGCACAAATGAAGAAGGGCATATCCCAGTGCCCTGCCAGGAAGTGTTGCATGAAGGGGTAATAGATCGCTCGTGGAGGGAGACGGTGCAAACAATTCAGTGGTTCCAATCTAACAAGCGGGTAAATTGTTGACATCCTGATGTGTATTCAGATCACAGCCTTGTATGCTCTGGCGGGTTAGGTTTTTGTGTCTGAAAATCCCCCGGGTCCAGCAGTTCAGTACTTCGACCCGCTTAGACCCAGGACTTTGGCGCTCGCTATGCCAATGCTGAGTCATCCAACACATCCGAATAGGGGCTAGGCCCCTCCAGGAACCCCGAAGGGAACCCAGGCCGGGTTACCCCTGAAAAGCTCGCCACTCGACACAAGGTGAGTGATGAGCACTCAGAGGGATAATGATAATATAAATATATAAATAAGACACAAAACATAACATATAAGTATAGGTCGAGCACATGGATAGCCGTCTCCGAATCCACCAGACAAGTTCATTGAGCAGGGTCAGAGCTGGAACGACTTCAACTTAAACTGTGTTAACCCCGGCGCTGACCCGAGGGTCGTGCAGCCAGATAGCCATGGTGGGGAAACCGAGATGCAAGGGAGTCACCCTTGTTGTATAGCGATCTTCACATCTGGACATCCCAAAAGATCCCACGATAACCTAAAATTAGACTAAACCGTTGTACGAGGGGGGCGTGTGTATCAGTTAAGTGACACCATGATCGGAGCGTCTTTTCTTATTAATCACATTCTTCTTTGACCTCAGGTAAGAACTCTAATAGGTTGAGATTAGAGCAGGTAACTCAGTGAGGTGGCCCAATAACAAGAGGCCACATCCAGTAGGGGAAGGCGAGGGTTGTGTTCAGGGCATGATCTCCCACTGGTTGAGGTTAGAATAGGTGACTCAGTGAGGTGGCCCAGTGACCAGAGCCACATCCAGTAGGGGAAGGGTTTAGGGTTAGGGTTAGGGTTAGGGTTAGGGTTAGGGTTAGGTTTTTGTGTCTGAAAATCCCCCGGGTCCAGCAGTTCAGTACTTCGACCCGCTTAGACCCAGGACTTTGGGGCGCTCGCTATGCCAATGCTGAGTCATCCAACACATCCGAATAGGGGCTAGGCCCCTCCAGGAACCCCGAAGGGAACCCAGGCCGGGTTACCCCTGAAAAGCTCGCCACTCGACACAAGGTGAGTGATGAGCACTCAGAGGGATAATGATAATATAAATATATAAATAAGACACAAAACATAACATATAAGTATAGGTCGAGCACATGGATAGCCGTCTCCGAATCCACCAGACAAGTTCATTGAGCAGGGTCAGAGCTGGAACGACTTCAACTTAAACTGTGTTAACCCCGGCGCTGACCCGAGGGTCGTGCAGCCAGATAGCCATGGTGGGGAAACCGAGATGCAAGGGAGTCACCCTTGTTGTATAGCGATCTTCACATCTGGACATCCCAAAAGATCCCACGATAACCTAAAATTAGACTAAACCGTTGTACGAGGGGGGCGTGTGTATCAGTTAAGTGACACCATGATCGGAGCGTCTTTTCTTATTAATCACATTCTTCTTTGACCTCAGGTAAGAACTCTAATAGGTTGAGATTAGAGCAGGTAACTCAGTGAGGTGGCCCAATAACAAGAGCCACATCCAGTAGGGGAAGGCGAGGGTTGTGTTCAGGCATGATCTCCCACTGGTTGAGGTTAGAATAGGTGACTCAGTGAGGTGGCCCAGTGACCAGAGCCACATCCAGTAGGGGGAAGGCGAGGGTTACGTTGAGGCGTAGACTCTCACTGGTTGAGGTTAGAATAGGTGACTCAATGTGGTGGCCTAATAACAAGAGCTAAACCCACAGGAGGGAAGCGACGGTTGTGTTCAGGCATGATCTCCCACTGGTTGAGGTTAGAATAGGTGACTCAGTGAGGTGGCCCAGTAACCAGAGCCACATCCAGTAGGGGAAGGCGAGGGTTACGTAAAGGCGTAGACTCTCACTGGTTAAGGTTAGAATAGGTGACTCAATGTGGTGGCCTAATAACAAGAGCTAAACCCACAGGAGGGAAGCGACGGTTGTGTTCAGGCATGATCTCCCACTGGTTGAGGTTAGAATAGGTGACTCAGTGAGGTGGCCCAGTAACCAGAGCCACATCCAGTAGGGGAAGGCAAGGGTTATGTTAAGGCATAGACTCTCACTGGTTGAGGTTAGAATAGGTGACTCAATGAGGTGGCCTGATAACCAGAGCTAAACCCACAAGAGGGAAGCGACGGTTGTGTTCAGGCATGATCTCCCACTGGTTGAGGTTAGAATAGGTGACTCAGTGAGGTGGCCCAGTAACCAGAGCCACATCCAGTAGGGGAAGGCAAGGGTTATGTTAAGGCATAGACTCTCACTGGTTGAGGTTAGAATAGGTGACTCAATGAGGTGGCCTGATAACCAGAGCTAAACCCACAAGAGGAAGCGACGGTTGTGTTCAGGCATAATCTCCCACTGGTTGAGGTTAGAATAGGTGACTCAGTGAGGTGGCCCAATAACCAGAGCAAAGTAGACTGGAGGGCAGCCACGGTTAGGTTTTAGGCTTTAACTCTCACTTGGTTGTGGTTAGGGTAGGTGACCAGAAGGCTGTCCTATCCCAATGAACCACGGTAGGTAAGCCTATTAATAACGGTTGGGTTTAGGTAAGCGGAGCCCGAGGAACGCAGGAGAGATAGAAAAGAACAGGCCTGTGTGGACATGTATGGTGCAACTGAGTGTGTGAGTGCGTGTCATACCTGGATCGGGCAGCTAACTTAATCTGGAAAGCTAAAAAGGGCCTGCCTGTAAGTTAAGAAGCTATACCAATCCCGAGTGCAGATGTAGGGAGGGGCCCCAGGGAAATGCAGGGCTGTGGAAGGAAGGGGTTAACAGACAAGACACATGAGTGTCATAGCCCTATCCTCATCGCACGTGAGTGCAGTGAAAATAAAGCCATACAGATAATTATGATGGGAGACAGGTGATGCACGTGTGAGAGAGTGGGGTGAGAGAGAGACACAGAGAGGCGCTTCCGTAGAAGCAAATGAAAGTTGTAGTCAAAAACGCAGGACTCCATTCCCCGGGCGGTGCCTCCTGCTGGCCCATGCCAAAAGTTAAACAGGGATATACGGGGTCCTAACTGGCCACGACCCGGTTTCGTCCTCTCGCAGGACTCGTCAGGTGACGATGTTAAGAGATGAGCAGGAACCAGGGCCCCTCCTAGGCTACGAACTCTCAGAGGACCTCGAGGCTGCACCAAAGAAGGAGGATGGTGGTCACCCCCGGTGCCCGACTGACAGCCCACCAGAAGCGGTATTTAGAATTATTGTCTAGGGAAAAGATGACAGCAAGAGAGAGAGAGATAGGGAGGGCGTGCGTGCGTGTGTGTGTGTGTGTGTGTGTGAGGCTGTGTGTGCACCCAAGAGTGAGCAAAATCTGTGAAAGAAGAAGTGTGGGTTAGGATTAGTGAAAGGGGGGTCCAGAAAAACCTGTGGAAGGAGGGGGGCGGGGGGAGGGAATGTGTGTGTGTTGAATGCACAGAGAAGCCTAAAATCTGTATGTGCACAGAGTAGGAGAGAGAGAGAAATAGACCAGTAGAGAATGGTAGAGAGAGGGAGACACTGTGTGTGTGCGCGCGCGTGTATGTGTGAGAGAGTGTGCGTGTGTTAATGCACGGAGGTATACAAAATGTGTGTGTGCGTGTGGAGGATGAAGGACGGTTGTGCCTGAAATTATGTGTGTGTGCTTGTGCACAATAAGGATTGTGTATGTGTCAGCATGGAATGGAAGGGGAAGATGGGAGAGATCAAAAGAGGGAGACAGTACATCATATGCATGCATACTTATGAATACCAAGACATGCAGTATCGTCATGCATACACACTATCAGCAGTTCATGCAAACACGTGGGGTATGAGCATGAGGTGGTAGGCCTGAGTTAATAATAGACGTGCCCTATTTAATCAATATATTAAACTAAACTCAAAGAGAAAAACTTACATATGGCCCCAGAAGATGGAGGAGTGAAGATGAGATGGGAAATCCTAAGATGGATGCTGGCAGCGCGTGGTAGCAGCAGGTGCAGACATGTGCAAAAGGCTAGCAGGCTAGTTAGCAAACAGGTCAGCTAGCACACATGTGTCCCAAGCATGGTACTAAATATGACCAAGAAACAGGTTATTAGTTAGATAAAAAACTAGATAAACCGTTTATAAGCAGCAACAACAGGTTGGAAAAATTATTATTATTATTATTATTATTGAAGGGTTGGAAATGGTCTTACGGTCACGCAGCTCCGGTCGGCAGTCACAGTAGCACACCGAACACCCAGGCTTATTACTGAAGCAGTAGTGACGGTGAAGAAAAAAGTTTTAGGAGAGAGGACATGGGGAGAGATCTCCAAGCCTCGTCACTAGCCATTAAAGTGTAAGGTCTGTGATTGACGTGGTGTACCGGGACGTGCAGCCAAGTCAGATGTAAACAAAACCTTGCAAAACTAGCAGCGCCGTTCAGTAGAGGAAAACGGAGACTTTAAGATGGGAAAAATCCAAAACGGAGGCAGGTAGTGAAGTATAGTCCTCAGGGTGTAAGGGAAAAAACAATCACGTTTTGAAAAAGTATCTAATTAGTCCGCACAGTCATGTGCAAAAAAGATTAGCTGGCGCAGACAAACGAGCTGCTGCAGAAGGGCGAGCTGCTGTAGTGACGTCACTGAGGGGAATTCCAGAAAGGCCCTGCGCGTCCGTGATCACCACAACAGAGTGTAGGCACAGGCGCATAATTATATTAGGCAGTGAACTTTAAAGGGCCAGACCACTTGGTGAAACAGGCAAAGGGAGTTTATGGGGGAGGCCAAGTGTGAAATCAGAGAGATATCACCACAAAAATAGGTTATGTATAAATTATAGAGAATAATATAAGGCCTTGAATGAGAAGAGAGGATACATTCTTAATGTAGGAATATAAATATTAAGGTTAATAAAACTATTCTATTATAAATTACTGGAGTGGAATGTGAATATAAACAGTAAAGTAATATTATCCCTATTGATAAGAAATATTAAATATTAATAATTGATAATCTAATCCTTTTAGGGTTGATAAACTGGTCCAAACGTTCAGAGGAAAAATGGAACTCCAAGATGTCCAGGGATGGCACAAAATTCTTCTGAGCGGTGATCAAAACGTAATTAAAACCGTTCTCAGACTCCGAATCCACCATAAAGGTCAAGACCAACATAATCCAGAAGCCCCGAGCCAGCAGTCCCACCGAGAAATCATGTCACATAAGCATATCCCTGCTCTGAACCATAACATTATTATTATTAACACCCAGACCACTACAGCCTGCAGTGGTTGAGGTCACATCCGATATTCCCCAGTACCAAGTGCCAAGCAGTGAGTCCAGGCGGTTCAGAGATTGTGGTTTTAGCCAGTAAACAAAATAAACTCAGAGACACCGGTCTAGGCCTCAATGGACAGAACGGTCATGATTCTAAGAGTACAGAGTAGGTTAAAATCCATATACGTGTGACAGGCTGTGGTCCAGGCTGTATGATGGTCTTCAGTATAATTCCTCCAGAAAGATGAACACATAAAGTGTTGTGGTATACATAAAACAGGCGCCAGAGCGCCACTCCACAGGTAACTCAATGGCAAAGCCATCGGTAAAACTATCTGTGGGGAGATGTCACCTGGTCGCAACTCAACAGTTGTACAGGGATGTGTATTGTGAGAGTGTAGGCCGTAGCTTCACTTCATTCTGCTACACATGTGGTGAGGGGGGTTAACACGGTGGGGGCTCAGTCTTCACGTGTGGAAGTAAGGGAACGTAACAAAAGAACACCTCTGGATGGCCAGCACACTGTAAGAGCCCCTGTCACCGGTCCCAGGCCTCATTGTCCATGGATGTGAATGCAGAGAAGGAGCTTGAGGACCAAATAAGGAGTAGCAGCTAAAACGATCTACATATAAGTCAGGAATAAGTTGAGTTGTTCCGCTGTCTAGGTTGACCACTTGCTGATAGAATCATGTCCTCTGACAATGTTGCGGAGATGTCAGGAAGCTCCCGGTCCAAAAAACCGACAGACGAGGTCGGTAATAAGCGGGAGCCTTTTTTGAGCGCTATGCAACACATCCTGGGTCCATTAATGGTAGTGAAGATAAGGATAAGAGGCAGGTGAGGGATAAATAGCTGAAAAGATGGCCACTGGTGGTGGCGGACTAGATATAAGGGTCTACCATTTCATAGACAGTCTGATGGGGGCCCAACCGGTCCCATACTGAATTCACACCACCCTAAGCGGTCCCCCCAAATGTTTCCTGGTAAGGCCCATTAGTCGATGCCCCAGTAGACAAATTCACAGTCTTCTTGGAGAGAATGTCGTAAATGCGGGGGACATTAGGAACAGTTAGACATCATGAACCCAGATCTGGGGGAGAAGTACCCGACGCGCGCACGCGATCAAGGTAGGCTAGTTAGTCCCAAAACAACAGTGTTGTCTCTTCTCTCAGAGAGCTCCACATCAAACTTATTTGTGTCTAAAAGGCGATGCAGTCCAAGTCAGGCGCAGAAGGGAAGTCCCAATCAGAGCACCCATATCCATCAGGGGAGGCACACCCTGACAGGGGTGACAAAGACCAGGTCCTAAAGAACCAACTGAACACAGGGAGAGGGATCCCACTCCATGATGTGAGAGAGCCCAAAGTCCCAACTAGTGTGCGGGTCCCCCTAATCCTGGTTGCAGTGCGGGACGCCAGAGAGACGGAGATGATATGGCCTGAGGTCGAAGGTAACTAACCAGAGTGCCCACCAGGATGGGAGCGCCCCAACGAGGGGGGGCTCGGCTAACCTAGGGGCTCATATAAGTGGAACCAGGTTGTAGTGCCTCAAAAACGCAAGCTGGGTGCTAGTCAAATAAGAATGGCTAGGAATCTAATATAAACGTGACAATACGCGAGCTGGGCTAATAATGCTAAGCTGGGCTAAGCTAACAAAACAGTCTACGCAAGTTGGAAACCAATAGACAATATGAAACGCCACGCAGAAGCGAAGCTAACCATGCTGGGCTAAGCTAACAATGCTAAGCTAGGCTAAGCTAACAACACAGTCTACGCAAGTTGGAAACCAATGGACAATATTGAAACGCCACGCAGAGCGAAGCTAACCATGCTGGGCTAAGCTAACAATGCTAAGCTAGGCTAAGCTAACAACACAGTCTACGCAAGTTGGAAACCAATGGACAATGTAAAAACGCCACGCAGAGCGAAGCTAACCATGCTAAGCTAGGCTAACAATGCTAGGCTAAGCTAAGCTAACAAAGCCGTCTGCGCAAGTTAAAAAACCAGTGGACAATATGGAACGGGTGAAACGCCAGGTAGAGCGAAGCTAACCATGCTAGGCTAAGCTAAGCTAAAAAAGTCTAAATAAGGCTAAAATGACCCAAATTTCATCGCCCTAATATATAACCTAGGTTCCAGATCAAAAAACCGGAGGCCGCCCGGGTGGGTCCCTAGTCAAACCGCAAGAATCAGGTAAGAGTGGTTTTTTACATGGCTGTGAGTTGTCACATGCGGGCAAAATCCTTCCCAGAACCCGTGCCCTCGCAACATCAACCTATTATGCGGCCAATATCATCCCAATAATGTCCAAACGGAAGTCTCAGCACACATAGTTCCATGTCTCTGACTGGAGTTGCGCCATGCACAAATGAAGAAGGGCATATCCCAGTGCCCTGCCAGGAAGTGTTGCATGAAGGGGTAATAGATCGCTCGTGGAGGGAGACGGTGCAAACAATTCAGTGGTTCCAATCTAACAAGCGGGTAAATTGTTGACATCCTGATGTGTATTCAGATCACAGCCTTGTATGCTCTGGCGGGTTAGGTTTTTGTGTCTGAAAATCCCCCGGGTCCAGCAGTTCAGTACTTCGACCCGCTTAGACCCAGGACTTTGGCGCTCGCTATGCCAATGCTGAGTCATCCAACACATCCGAATAGGGGCTAGGCCCCTCCAGGAACCCCGAAGGGAACCCAGGCCGGGTTACCCCTGAAAAGCTCGCCACTTCGACACAAGGTGAGTGATGAGCACTCAGAGGGATAATGATAATATAAAATATATAAATAAGACCACAAAACATAACATATAAGTATAGGTCGAGCACATGGATAGCCGTCTCCGAATCCACCAGACAAGTTCATTGAGCAGGGTCAGAGCTGGAACGACTTCAACTTAAACTGTGTTAACCCCGGCGCTGACCCGAGGGTCGTGCAGCCAGATAGCCATGGTGGGGGAAACCGAGATGCAAGGGAGTCACCCTTGTTGTATAGCGATCTTCACATCTGGACATCCCAAAAGATCCCACGATAACCTAAAATTAGACTAAACCGTTGTACGAGGGGGGCGTGTGTATCAGTTAAGTGACACCATGATCGAGAGCGTCTTTTCTTATTAATCACATTCTTCTTTGACCTCAGGTAAGAACTCTAATAGGTTGAGATTAGAGCAGGTAACTCAGTGAGGTGGCCCAATAACAAGAGCCACATCCAGTAGGGGAAGGCGAGGGTTGTGTTCAGGCATGATCTCCCACTGGTTGAGGTTAGAATAGGTGACTCAGTGAGGTGGCCCAGTGACCAGAGCCACATCCAGTAGGGGAAGGGTTAGGGTTAGGGTTAGGGTTAGGGTTAGGGTTAGGGTTAGGGTTAGGGTTAGGGTTAGGTTTTTGTGTCTGAAAATCCCCCGGGTCCAGCAGTTCAGTACTTCGACCCGCTTAGACCCAGGACTTTGGCGCTCGCTATGCCAATGCTGAGTCATCCAACACATCCGAATAGGGGCTAGGCCCCTCCAGGAACCCCGAAGGGAACCCAGGCCGGGTTACCCCCTGAAAAGCTCGCCACTCGACACAAGGTGAGTGATGAGCACTCAGAGGGATAATGATAATATAAATATATAAATAAGACACAAAACATAACATATAAGTATAGGTCGAGCACATGGATAGCCGTCTCCGAATCCACCAGACAAGTTCATTGAGCAGGGTCAGAGCTGGAACGACTTCAACTTAAACTGTGTTAACCCCGGCGCTGACCCGAGGGTCGTGCAGCCAGATAGCCATGGTGGGGAAACCGAGATGCAAGGGAGTCACCCTTGTTGTATAGCGATCTTCACATCTGGACATCCCAAAAGATCCCACGATAACCTAAAATTAGACTAAACCGTTGTACGAGGGGGGCGTGTGTATCAGTTAAGTGACACCATGATCGGAGCGTCTTTTCTTATTAATCACATTCTTCTTTGACCTCAGGTAAGAACTCTAATAGGTTGAGATTAGAGCAGGTAACTCAGTGAGGTGGCCCAATAACAAGAGCCACATCCAGTAGGGGAAGGCGAGGGTTGTGTTCAGGCATGATCTCCCACTGGTTGAGGTTAGAATAGGTGACTCAGTGAGGTGGCCCAGTGACCAGAGCCACATCCAGTAGGGGAAGGCGAGGGTTACGTTGAGGCGTAGACTCTCACTGGTTGAGGTTAGAATAGGTGACTCAATGTGGTGGCCTAATAACAAGAGCTAAAACCCACAGGAGGGAAGCGACGGTTGTGTTCAGGCATGATCTCCCACTGGTTGAGGTTAGAATAGGTGACTCAGTGAGGTGGCCCAGTAACCAGAGCCACATCCAGTAGGGGAAGGCGGAGGGTTACGTAAAGGCGTAGAACTCTCACTGGTTAAGGTTAGAATAGGTGACTCAATGTGGTGGGCCTAATAACAAGAGCTAAACCCACAGGAGGGAAGCGACGGTTGTGTTCAGGCATGATCTCCCACTGGTTGAGGTTAGAATAGGTGACTCAGTGAGGTGGCCCAGTAACCAGAGCCACATCCAGTAGGTGGAAGGCAAGGGTTATGTTAAGGCATAGACTCTCACTGGTTGAGGTTAGAATAGGTGACTCAATGAGGTGGCCTGATAACCAGAGCTAAACCCACAAGAGGGAAGCGACGGTTGTGTTCAGGCATGATCTCCCACTGGTTGAGGTTAGAATAGGTGACTCAGTGAGGTGGCCCCAGTAACCAGAGCCACATCCAGTAGGGGAAGGCAAGGGTTTATGTTAAGGCATAGACTCTCACTGGTTGAGGTTAGAATAGGTGACTCAATGAGGTGGCCTGATAACCAGAGCTAAACCCACAAGAGGGAAGCGACGGTTGTGTTCAGGCATAATCTCCCACTGGTTGAGGTTAGAAATAGGTGACTCAGTGAGGTGGCCCAATAACCAGAGCAAAGTAGACTGGAGGGCAGCCACGGTTAGGTTTTAGGCTTTAACTCTCACTTGGTTGTGGTTAGGGTAGGTGACCAGAAGGCTGTCCTATCCCAATGAACCACGGTAGGTAAGCCTATTAATAACGGTTGGGTTTAGGTAAGCGGAGCCCGAGGAACGCAGGAGAGATAGAAAAGAACAGGCCTGTGTGGACATGTATGGTGCAACTGAGTGTGTGAGTGCGTGTCATACCTGGATCGGTGCAGCTAACTTAATCTGGAAAGCTAAAAAGGGCCTGCCTGTAAAGTTAAGAAGCTATACCAATCCCGAGTGCAGATGTAGGGAGGGGCCCCAGGGAAATGCAGGGCTGTGGAAGGAAGGGGTTAACAGACAAGACACATGAGTGTCATAGCCCTATCCTCATCGCACGTGAGTGCAGTGAAAATAAAGCCATACAGATAATTATGATGGGAGACAGGTGATGCACGTGTGAGAGAGTGGGGTGAGAGAGAGACACAGAGAGGCGCTTCCGTAGAAGCAAATGAAAGTTGTAGTCAAAAACGCAGGACTCCATTCCCCGGGCGGTGCCTCCTGCTGGCCCATGCCAAAAGTTAAACAGGGATATACGGGGTCCTAACTGGCCACGACCGGTTTCGTCCTCTCGCAGGACTCGTCAGGTGACGATGTTAAGAGATGAGCAGGAACCAGGGCCCTCCTAGGCTACGAACTCTCAGAGGACCTCGAGGCTGCACCAAAGAAGGAGGATGGTGGTCACCACCGGTGCCCGACTGACAGCCCCACCAGAAGCGGTATTTAGAATTATTGTCTAGGGAAAAGATGACAGCAAGAGAGAGAGAGATAGGGAGGGCGTGCGTGCGTGTGTGTGTGTGTGTGTGTGTGAGGCCTGTGTGTGCACCAAGAGTGAGCAAAATCTGTGAAAGAAGAAGTGTGGGTTAGGATTAGTGAAAGGGGGTCCAGAAAAACCTGTGGAAGGAGGGGGGGCGGGGGGAGGGAATGTGTGGTGTTGTTGAATGCACAGAGAAGCCTAAAATCTGTATGTGCACAGAGTAGGAGAGAGAGAGAAATAGACCAGTAGAGAATGGTAGAGAGAGGGAGACACTGTGTGTGTGCGCGCGCGCGTGTATGTGTGAGAGAGTGTGCGTGTGTTAATGCACGGAGGTATACAAAATGTGTGTGTGCGTGTGGAGGATGAAGGACGGTTGTGCCTGAAATTATGTGTGTGTGGCTTGTGCACAATAAGGATTGTGTATGTGTCAGCATGGAATGGAAGGGGAAGATGGGAGAGATCAAAAGAGGGAGACAGTACATCATATGCATGCATACTTATGAATACCAAGACATGCAGTATCGTCATGCATACACACTATCAGCAGTTCATGCAAACACGTGGGGTATGAGCATGAGGTGGTAGGCCTGAGTTAATAATAGACGTGCCCTATTTAATCAATATATTAAACTAAACTCAAAGAGAAAAACTTACATATGGCCCCAGAAGATGGAGGAGTGAAGATGAGATGGGAAATCCTAAGATGGATGCTGGCAGCGCGTGGTAGCAGCAGGTGCAGACATGTGCAAAAGGCTAGCAGGCTAGTTAGCAACAGGTCCAGCTAGCACACATGTGTCCCAAGCATGGTACTAAATATGACCAAGAAACAGGTTATTAGTTTAGATAAAAAACTAGATAAACCGTTTATAAGCAGCAACAACAGGTTGGAAAAATTATTATTATTATTATTATTATTGAAGGGTTGGAATGGTCTTACGGTCACGCAGCTCCGGTCGGCAGTCACAGTAGCACACCGAACACCCAGGCTTATTACTGAAGCAGTAGTGACGGTGAAGAAAAAAGTTTTAGGAGAGAGGACATGGGGAGAGATCTCCAAGCCTCGTCACTAGCCATTAAAGTGTAAGGTCTGTGATTGACGTGGTGTACCGGGGACGTGCAGCCAAGTCAGATGTAAACAAACCTTGCAAAACTAGCAGCGCCGTTCAGTAGAGGAAAACGGAGACTTTAAGATGGGAAAAATCCAAAACGGAGGCAGGTAGTGAAGTATAGTCCTCAGGGTGTAAGGGAAAAAACAATCACGTTTTGAAAAAGTATCTAATTAGTCCGCACAGTCATGTGCAAAAAAGATTAGCTGGCGCAGACAAACGAGCTGCTGCAGAAGGGCGAGCTGCTGTAGTGACGTCACTGAGGGGAATTCCAGAAAGGCCCTGCGCGTCCGTGATCACCACAACAGAGTGTAGGCACAGGCGCATAAATTATATTAGGCAGTGAACTTTAAAGGGCCAGACCACTTGGTGAAACAGGCAAAGGGAGTTTATGGGGGAGGCCAAGTGTGAAATCAGAGAGATATCACCACAAAAATAGGTTATGTATAAATTATAGAGAATAATATAAGGCCTTGAATGAGAAGAGAGGATACATTCTTAATGTAGGAATATAAATATTAAGGTTAATAAAACTATTCTATTATAAATTACTGGAGTGGAATGTGAATATAAACAGTAAAGTAATATTATCCCTATTGATAAGAAATATTAAATATTAATAATTGATAATCTAATCCTTTAGGGTTGATAAACTGGTCCAAACGTTCAGAGGAAAAATGGAACTCCAAGATGTCCAGGGATGGCACAAAATTCTTCTGAGCGGTGATCAAAACGTAATTAAAACCGTTCTCAGACTCCGAATCACCATAAAGGTCAAGACCAACATAATCCAGAAGCCCCGAGCCAGCAGTCCCACCGAGAAATCATGTCACATAAGCATATCCCTGCTCTGAACCATAACATTATTATTATTAACACCCAGACCACTACAGCCTGCAGTGGTTGAGGTCACATCCGATATTCCCCAGTACCAAGTGCCAAGCAGTGAGTCCAGGCGGTTCAGAGATTGTGGTTTTAGCCAGTAAACAAAATAAACTCAGAGACAACCGGTCCTAGGCCTCAATGGACAGAACGGTCATGATTCTAAGAGTACAGAGTAGGTTAAAATCCATATACGTGTGACAGGCTGTGGTCCAGGCTGTATGATGGTCTTCAGTATAATTCCTCCAGAAAGATGAACACATAAAGTGTTGTGTATACATAAAACAGGCGCCAGAGCGCCACTCCACAGGTAACTCAATGGCAAAGCCATCGGTAAAACTATCTGTGGGGAGATGTCACCTGGTCGCAACTCAACAGTTGTACAGGGATGTGTATTGTGAGAGTGTAGGCCGTAGCTTCACTTCATTCTGCTACACATGTGGTGAGGGGGTTAACACGGTGGGGGGCTCAGTCTTCACGTGTGGAAGTAAGGGAACGTAACAAAAGAACACCTCTGGATGGCCAGCACACTGTAAGAGCCCCTGTCACCGGTCCAGGCCTCATTGTCCATGGATGTGAATGCAGAGAAGGAGCTTGAGGACCAAATAAGGAGTAGCAGCTAAAACGATCTACATATAAGTCAGGAATAAGTTGAGTTGTTCCGCTGTCTAGGTTGACCACTTGCTGATAGAATCATGTCCTCTGACAATGTTGCGGAGATGTCAGGAAGCTCCCGGTCCAAAAAACCGACAGACGAGGTCGGTAATAAGCGGGAGCCTTTTTTGAGCGCTATGCAACACATCCTGGGTCCATTAATGGTAGTGAAGATAAGGATAAGAGGCAGGTGAGGGATAAAATAGCTGAAAAGATGGCCACTGGTGGTGGCGGACTAGATATAAGGGTCTACCATTTCATAGACAGTCTGATGGGGGCCCAACCGGGTCCCATACTGAATTCACACCACCCTAAGCGGTCCCCCCAAATGTTTCCTGGTAAGGCCCATTAGTCGATGCCCCAGTAGACAAATTCACAGTCTTCTTGGAGAGAATGTCGTAAATGCGGGGGACATTAGGAACAGTTAGACATCATGAACCCAGATCTGGGGGGAGAAGTACCCGACGCGCGCACGCGATCAAGGTAGGCTAGTTAGTCCAAAACAACAGTGTTGTCTCTTCTCTCAGAGAGCTCCACATCAAACTTATTTGTGTCTAAAAGGCGATGCAGTCCAAGTCAGGCGCAGAAGGGAAGTCCCAATCAGAGCACCCATATCCATCAGGGGAGGCACACCCTGACAGGGGTGACAAAGACCAGGTCCTAAAGAACCAACTGAACACAGGGAGAGGGATCCCACTCCATGATGTGAGAGAGCCCAAAGTCCCAACTAGTGTGCGGGTCCCCCTAATCCTGGTTGCAGTGCGGGACGCCAGAGAGACGGAGATGATATGGCCTGAGGTCGAAGGTAACTAACCAGAGTGCCCACCAGGATGGGAGCGCCCCAACGAGGGGGGGCTCGGCTAACCTAGGGGGCTCATATAAGTGGAACCAGGTTGTAGTGCCTCAAAAACGCAAGCTGGGTGCTAGTCAAATAAGAATGGCTAGGAATCTAATATAAACGTGACAATACGCGAGCTGGGCTAATAATGCTAAGCTGGGCTAAGCTAACAAAACAGTCTACGCAAGTTGGAAACCAATAGACAATATGAAACGCCACGCAAGAAGAGCGAAGCTAACCATGCTGGGCTAAGCTAACAATGCTAAGCTAGGCTAAGCTAACAACACAGTCTACGCAAGTTGGAAACCAATGGACAATATGAAACGCCACGCAGAGCGAAGCTAACCATGCTGGGCTAAGCTAACAATGCTAAGCTAGGCTAAGCTAACAACACAGTCTACGCAAGTTGGAAACCAATGGACAATGTAAAACGCCACGCAGAGCGAAGCTAACCATGCTAAGCTAGGCTAACAATGCTAGGCTAAGCTAAGCTACACAAAGCCGTCTGCGCAAGTTAAAAACCAGTGGACAATATGGAACGGGTGAAACGCCAGGTAGAGCGAAGCTAACCATGCTAGGCTAAGCTAAGCTAAAAAAGTCTAAATAAGGCTAAAATGACCCAAATTTCATCGCCCTAATATATAACCTAGGTTCCAGATCAAAAAACCGGAGGCCACGTCCGGTGGGGTCCCTAGTCAAACCGCAAGAATCAGGTAAGAGTGGTTTTTTACATGGCTGTGAGTTGTCACATGCGGGCAAAATCCTTCCCAGAACCCGTGCCCTCGCAACATCAACCTATTATGCGGCCAATATCATCCCAATAATGTCCAAACGGAAGTCTCAGCCACACATAGTTCCATGTCTCTGACTGGAGTTGCGCCATGCACAAATGAAGAAGGGCATATCCCAGTGCCCTGCCAGGAAGTGTTGCATGAAGGGGTAATAGATCGCTCGTGGAGGGAGACGGTGCAAACAATTCAGTGGTTCCAATCTAACAAGCGGGTAAAATTGTTGACATCCTGATGTGTATTCAGATCACAGCCTTGTATGCTCTGGCGGGTTAGGTTTTTGTGTCTGAAAATCCCCCGGGTCCAGCAGTTCAGTACTTCGACCCGCTTAGACCCAGGACTTTGGCGCTCGCTATGCCAATGCTGAGTCATCCAACACATCCGAATAGGGGCTAGGCCCCTCCAGGAACCCCGAAGGGAACCCAGGCCGGGTTACCCCTGAAAAGCTCGCCACTCGACACAAGGTGAGTGATGAGCACTCAGAGGGATAATGATAATATAAATATATAAATAAGACACAAAACATAACATATAAGTATAGGTCGAGCACATGGATAGCCGTCTCCGAATCCACCAGACAAGTTCATTGAGCAGGGTCAGAGCTGGAACGACTTCAACTTAAACTGTGTTAACCCCGGCGCTGACCCCGAGGGTCGTGCAGCCAGATAGCCATGGTGGGGAAACCGAGATGCAAGGGAGTCACCCTTGTTGTATAGCGATCTTCACATCTGGACATCCCAAAAGATCCCACGATAACCTAAAATTAGACTAAACCGTTGTACGAGGGGGGCGTGTGTATCAGTTAAGTGACACCATGATCGGAGCGTCTTTTCTTATTAATCACATTCTTCTTTGACCTCAGGTAAGAACTCTAATAGGTTGAGATTAGAGCAGGTAACTCAGTGAGGTGGCCCAATAACAAGAGCCACATCCAGTAGGGGAAGGCGAGGGTTGTGTTCAGGCATGATCTCCCACTGGTTGAGGTTAGAATAGGTGGACTCAGTGAGGTGGCCCAGTGACCAGAGCCACATCCAGTAGGGAAGGGTTAGGGTTAGGGTTAGGGTTAGGGTTAGGGTTAGGGTTAGGGTTAGGGTTAGGGTTAGGTTTTTTGTGTCTGAAAATCCCCCGGGTCCAGCAGTTCAGTACTTCGACCCGCTTAGACCCAGGACTTTGGCGCTCGCTATGCCAATGCTGAGTCATCCAACACATCCGAATAGGGGCTAGGCCCCTCCAGGAACCCCGAAGGGAAACCCAGGCCGGGTTACCCCTGAAAAGCTCGCCACTCGACACAAGGTGAGTGATGAGCACTCAGAGGGATAATGATAATATAAATATATAAATAAGACACAAAACATAACATATAAGTATAGGTCGAGCACATGGATAGCCGTCTCCGAATCCACCAGACAAGTTCATTGAGCAGGGTCAGAGCTGGAACGACTTCAACTTAAACTGTGTTAACCCCGGCGCTGACCCGAGGGTCGTGCAGCCAGATAGCCATGGTGGGGAAACCGAGATGCAAGGGAGTCACCCTTGTTGTATAGCGATCTTCACATCTGGACCATCCCAAAAGATCCCACGATAACCTAAAATTAGACTAAACCGTTGTACGAGGGGGGCGTGTGTATCAGTTAAGTGACACCATGATCGGAGCGTCTTTTCTTATTAATCACATTCTTCTTTGACCTCAGGTAAGAACTCTAATAGGTTGAGATTAGAGCAGGTAACTCAGTGAGGTGGCCCAATAACAAGAGCCACATCCAGTAGGGGAAGGCGAGGGTTGTGTTCAGGCATGATCTCCCACTGGTTGAGGTTAGAATAGGTGACTCAGTGAGGTGGCCCAGTGACCAGAGCCACATCCAGTAGGGGAAGGCGAGGGTTACGTTGAGGCGTAGACTCTCACTGGTTGAGGTTAGAATAGGTGACTCAATGTGGTGGCCTAATAACAAGAGCTAAACCCACAGGAGGGAAGCGACGGTTGTGTTCAGGCATGATCTCCCACTGGTTGAGGTTAGAATAGGTGACTCAGTGAGGTGGCCCAGTAACCAGAGCCCACATCCAGTAGGGGAAGGCGAGGGTTACGTAAAGGCGTAGACTCTCACTGGTTAAGGTTAGAATAGGTGACTCAATGTGGTGGCCTAATAACAAGAGCTAAACCCACAGGAGGGAAGCGACGGTTGTGTTCAGGCATGATCTCCCACTGGTTGAGGTTAGAATAGGTGACTCAGTGAGGTGGCCCAGTAACCAGAGCCACATCCAGTAGGGGAAGGCAAGGGTTATGTTAAGGCATAGACTCTCACTGGTTGAGGTTAGAATAGGTGACTCAATGAGGTGGCCTGATAACCAGAGCTAAACCCACAAGAGGGAAGCGACGGTTGTGTTCAGGCATGATCTCCCACTGGTTGAGGTTAGAATAGGTGACTCAGTGAGGTGGCCCAGTAACCAGAGCCACATCCAGTAGGGGAAGGCAAGGGTTATGTTAAGGCATAGACTCTCACTGGTTGAGGTTAGAATAGGTGACTCAATGAGGTGGCCTGATAACCAGAGCTAAACCCACAAGAGGGAAGCGACGGTTGTGTTCAGGCATAATCTCCCACTGGTTGAGGTTAGAATAGGTGACTCAGTGAGGTGGCCCAATAACCAGAGCAAAGTAGACTGGAGGGCAGCCACGGTTAGGTTTTAGGCTTTAACTCTCACTTGGTTGTGGTTAGGGTAGGTGACCAGAAGGCTGTCCTATCCCAATGAACCACGGTAGGTAAGCCTATTAATAACGGTTGGGTTTAGGTAAGCGGAGCCCGAGGAACGCAGGAGAGATAGAAAAGAACAGGCCTGTGTGGACATGTATGGTGCAACTGAGTGTGTGAGTGCGTGTCATACCTGGATCGGGCAGCTAACTTAATCTGGAAAGCTAAAAAGGGCCTGCCTGTAAAGTTAAGAAGCTATACCAATCCCGAGTGCAGATGTAGGGAGGGGCCCCAGGGAAATGCAGGGCTGTGGAAGGAAGGGGTTAACAGACAAGACACATGAGTGTCATAGCCCTATCCTCATCGCACGTGAGTGCAGTGAAAATAAAGCCATACAGATAATTATGATGGGAGACAGGTGATGCACGTGTGAGAGAGTGGGGGTGAGAGAGAGACACAGAGAGGCGCTTCCGTAGAAGCAAATGAAAGTTGTAGTCAAAAACGCAGGACTCCATTCCCCGGGCGGTGCCTCCTGCTGGCCCATGCCAAAAGTTAAACAGGGATATACGGGGTCCTAACTGGCCACGACCGGTTTCGTCCTCTCGCAGGACTCGTCAGGTGACGATGTTAAGAGATGAGCAGGAACCAGGGCCCTCCTAGGCTACGAACTCTCAGAGGACCTCGAGGCTGCACCAAAGAAGGAGGATGGTGGTCACCCCGGTGCCCGACTGACAGCCCACCAGAAGCGGTATTTTAGAATTATTGTCTAGGGAAAAGATGACAGCAAGAGAGAGAGAGATAGGGAGGGGCGTGCGTGCGTGTGTGTGTGTGTGTGTGTGTGAGGCCTGTGTGTGCACCAAGAGTGAGCAAAATCTGTGAAAGAAGAAGTGTGGGGTTAGGATTAGTGAAAGGGGGTCCAGAAAAACCTGTGGAAGGAGGGGGGCGGGGGGAGGGAATGTGTGTGTGTTGAATGCACAGAGAAGCCTAAAATCTGTATGTGCACAGAGTAGGAGAGAGAGAGAAATAGACCAGTAGAGAATGGTAGAGAGAGGGAGACACTGTGTGTGTGCGCGCGCGTGTATGTGTGAGAGAGTGTGCGTGTGTTAATGCACGGAGGTATACAAAATGTGTGTGTGCGTGTGGAGGATGAAGGACGGTTGTGCCTGAAATTATGTGTGTGTGCTTGTGCACAATAAGGATTGTGTATGTGTCAGCATGGAATGGAAGGGGAAGATGGGAGAGATCAAAAGAGGGAGACAGTACATCATATGCATGCATACTTATGAATACCAAGACATGCAGTATCGTCATGCATACACACTATCAGCAGTTCATGCAAACACGTGGGGTATGAGCATGAGGTGGTAGGCCTGAGTTAATAATAGACGTGCCCTATTTAATCAATATATTAAACTAAACTCAAAGAGAAAAACTTACATATGGCCCCAGAAGATGGAGGAGTGAAGATGAGATGGGAAATCCTAAGATGGATGCTGGCAGCGCGTGGTAGCAGCAGGTGCAGACATGTGCAAAAGGCTAGCAGGCTAGTTAGCAACAGGTCAGCTAGCACACATGTGTCCCAAGCATGGTACTAAATATGACCAAGAAACAGGTTATTAGTTAGATAAAAAACTAGATAAACCGTTTATAAGCAGCAACAACAGGTTGGAAAAATTATTATTATTATTATTATTATTGAAGGGTTGGAAATGGTCTTACGGTCACGCAGCTCCGGTCGGCAGTCACAGTAGCACACGAACACCCAGGCTTATTACTGAAGCAGTAGTGACGGTGAAGAAAAAAGTTTTAGGAGAGAGGACATGGGGAGAGATCTCCAAGCCTCGTCACTAGCCATTAAAGTGTAAGGTCTGTGATTGACGTGGTGTACCGGGACGTGCAGCCAAGTCAGATGTAAACAAACCTTGCAAAACTAGCAGCGCCGTTCAGTAGAGGAAAACGGAGACTTTAAGATGGGAAAAATCCAAAACGGAGGCAGGTAGTGAAGTATAGTCCTCAGGGTGTAAGGGAAAAAACAATCACGTTTTGAAAAAGTATCTAATTAGTCCGCACAGTCATGTGCAAAAAAGATTAGCTGGCGCAGACAAAACGAGCTGCTGCAGAAGGGCGAGCTGCTGTAGTGACGTCACTGAGGGGAATTCCAGAAAGGCCCTGCGCGTCCGTGATCACCACAACAGAGTGTAGGCACAGGCGCATAAATTATATTAGGCAGTGAACTTTAAAGGGCCAGACCACTTGGTGAAACAGGCAAAGGGAGTTTATGGGGGAGGCCAAGTGTGAAATCAGAGAGATATCACCACAAAAATAGGTTATGTATAAATTATAGAGAATAATATAAGGCCTTGAATGAGAAAGAGAGGATACATTCTTAATGTAGGAATATAAATATTAAGGTTAATAAAACTATTCTATTATAAATTACTGGAGTGGAATGTGAATATAAACAGTAAAGTAATATTATCCCTATTGATAAGAAATATTAAATATTAATAATTGATAATCTAATCCTTTAGGGTTGATAAACTGGTCCAAAACGTTCAGAGGAAAAATGGAACTCCAAGATGTCCAGGGATGGCACAAAATTCTTCTGAGCGGTGATCAAAACGTAATTAAAACCGTTCTCAGACTCCGAATCACCATAAAGGTCAAGACCAACATAATCCAGAAGCCCCGAGCCAGCAGTCCCACCGAGAAATCATGTCACATAAGCATATCCCTGCTCTGAACCATAACATTATTATTATTAACACCCAGACCACTACAGCCTGCAGTGGTTGAGGTCACATCCGATATTCCCCAGTACCAAGTGCCAAGCAGTGAGTCCAGGCGGTTCAGAGATTGTGGTTTTAGCCAGTAAACAAAATAAACTCAGAGACACCGGTCTAGGCCTCAATGGACAGAACGGTCATGATTCTAAGAGTACAGAGTAGGTTAAAATCCATATACGTGTGACAGGCTGTGGTCCAGGCTGTATGATGGTCTTCAGTATAATTCCTCCAGAAAGATGAACACATAAAGTGTTGTGTATACATAAAACAGGCGCCAGAGCGCCACTCCACAGGTAACTCAATGGCAAAGCCATCGGTAAAACTATCTGTGGGGAGATGTCACCTGGTCGCAACTCAACAGTTGTACAGGGATGTGTATTGTGAGAGTGTAGGCCGTAGCTTCACTTCATTCTGCTACACATGTGGTGAGGGGGTTAACACGGTGGGGGCTCAGTCTTCACGTGTGGAAGTAAGGGAACGTAACAAAAGAACACCTCTGGATGGCCAGCACACTGTAAGAGCCCCTGTCACCGGTCCAGGCCTCATTGTCCATGGATGTGAATGCAGAGAAGGAGCTTGAGGACCAAATAAGGAGTAGCAGCTAAAACGATCTACATATAAGTCAGGAATAAGTTGAGTTGTTCCGCTGTCTAGGTTGACCACTTGCTGATAGAATCATGTCCTCTGACAATGTTGCGGAGATGTCAGGAAGCTCCCGGTCCAAAAACCGACAGACGAGGTCGGTAATAAGCGGGAGCCTTTTTTGAGCGCTATGCAACACATCCTGGGTCCATTAATGGTAGTGAAGATAAGGATAAGAGGCAGGTGAGGGATAAATAGCTGAAAAGATGGCCACTGGTGGTGGCGGACTAGATATAAGGGTCTACCATTTCATAGACAGTCTGATGGGGGCCCAACCGGTCCCATACTGAATTCACACCCACCCTAAGCGGTCCCCCCAAATGTTTCCTGGTAAGGCCCATTAGTCGATGCCCCAGTAGACAAATTCACAGTCTTCTTGGAGAGAATGTCGTAAATGCGGGGGACATTAGGAACAGTTAGACATCATGAACCCAGATCTGGGGGAGAAGTACCCGACGCGCGCACGCGATCAAAGGTAGGCTAGTTAGTCCAAAACAACAGTGTTGTCTCTTCTCTCAGAGAGCTCCACATCAAACTTATTTGTGTCTAAAAGGCGATGCAGTCCAAGTCAGGCGCAGAAGGGAAGTCCCAATCAGAGCACCCATATCCATCAGGGGAGGCACACCCTGACAGGGGTGACAAAGACCAGGTCCTAAAGAACCAACTGAACACAGGGAGAGGGATCCCCACTCCATGATGTGAGAGAGCCCAAAGTCCCAACTAGTGTGCGGGTCCCCCTAATCCTGGTTGCAGTGCGGGACGCCAGAGAGACGGAGATGATATGGCCTGAGGTCGAAGGTAAACTAACCAGAGTGCCCACCAGGATGGGAGCGCCCCAACGAGGGGGGCTCGGCTAACCTAGGGGCTCATATAAGTGGAACCAGGTTGTAGTGCCTCAAAAACGCAAGCTGGGTGCTAGTCAAATAAGAATGGCTAGGAATCTAATATAAACGTGACAATACGCGAGCTGGGCTAATAATGCTAAGCTGGGCTAAGCTAACAAAACAGTCTACGCAAGTTGGAAACCAATAGACAATATGAAACGCCACGCAGAGCGAAGCTAACCATGCTGGGCTAAGCTAACAATGCTAAGCTAGGCTAAGCTAACAACACAGTCTACGCAAGTTGGAAACCAATGGACAATATGAAACGCCACGCAGAGCGAAGCTAACCATGCTGGGCTAAGCTAACAATGCTAAGCTAGGCTAAGCTAACAACACAGTCTACGCAAGTTGGAAACCAATGGACAATGTAAAACGCCACGCAGAGCGAAGCTAACCATGCTAAGCTAGGCTAACAATGCTAGGCTAAGCTAAGCTAACAAAGCCGTCTGCGCAAGTTAAAAACCAGTGGACAATATGGAACGGGTTGAAACGCCAGGTAGAGCGAAGCTAACCATGCTAGGCTAAGCTAAGCTAAAAAAAGTCTAAATAAGGCTAAAATGACCCAAATTTCATCGCCCTAATATATAACCTAGGTTCCAGATCAAAAAACCCGGAGGCCCGCCCGGTGGGTCCCTAGTCAAAACCGCAAGAATCAGGTAAGAGTGGTTTTTTTACATGGCTGTGAGTTGTCACAATGCGGGCAAAATCCTTCCCAGAACCCGTGCCCTCGCAACATCAACCTATTATGCGGCCAATATC
>NW_025813962.1:0-55761 GCF_021917145.1 Hypomesus transpacificus
CCAGTTGTTCACTCCAGCATGGACTATATACCAGTTCATTTAATGGTATCTAAAGCATATCTATCCTTAATATGAGTTACGCTCATTGTGACTGTGTGTGTTGGAGAAACCCAATAACTCTACATCTGAAGGTAAATCTCAGAGATATGGGACGAGCCCCTGGAGATAGGGAATATCCCTCCCACATGGAGAAGGATCACTGGTAGTATTTCAATGGTGAACCTAGACAAACAACATACCATGCGTAACATTTCATTGAATGTTGTATTTCTGTTTCGGTTTGGGTTGGTGTGCGCTTGTATGTTTGCATCTGTTTTTAGATTGTCTGCACATATTTATTTGTGCCACTCCATGTTGACAGCAGCACATTCATTTCAGGAGTGGACTGCAATGTGTTTGGGTCTGCCGGTGTCCCTGGAGAGATGGTTCTGGAGAGGGACCTTCTCTGGACTCTGAAGACTCCTGGGGGAACCAGAGACAGAGTGCTCTGAGGAAGGGTTCGAGTGTGGAGGAAACCAGAGCAGTCTGGAAGTCTACTGCACACAGCATCCATCTATCCGAGGGAGCGAGGGATGGCTGGAGGAGGATGGAGATCCACGGCAGAGGAGAGGTAGAGGATGGAGTGAGAATGACAACGCCAGGACCAAGTCTCCATGAAGAGGGAGAGGGAGAAGGAGCCGGGGAAACATGTTTTCTGCAGACAGAGATGGACAAATGGGGTGGAAGAGCAAATGATAGCAAGGGATGGAGAAAGTGGAGGATCTCAAAGAGAGAAAGTGATGGGAAGGAGAATGTTCCAGGAAGGAAAAAAACAACGAAGGAGGACAGGAACTCAAGAGAAAGGGTGATAAAGACGGATGGAGGTAGAGAGAGGTGGAGAGGGAGAGAGGAAGCAGGTGATCGAGGGTTTGATAGAGGGATGGCGGGCCCGGAGAGATGAGAGAGAGAGTGATGAAGGGCTGTGTCTGAGAGCCACGCTGAGCTGAGACTCATACTCTCTCCCTCCCTCCCTCAATTACTCCCTCTCTCTCCCTCCTACCCTGCCCATCAGTGTGGAATGAGGAGGGTCTTATCTCCTCCGCACACGTGACCCCTAACCTGACCTCCCCCCTCCTCCACCTCTCCCTGCTTGGGCACATGATTCATCTCTGCTGCTGCTCCCTCTTCCCTCTACCCCTGCCTCTCTCTACCCCCATCCTCTCTTCGCCTTCTCCAGAGCTACCTCTCTCCTCGACCTCCATCTTTCCATATTTCCACCCCAAAACCCTCTTACCTCTGCAACTACCAACAAAGTGGACCAAGAGTGTTGAAATGTTACAAAATCTCGAAATAAGTAGGGAGGGGTACAGGGGGTAACCACAATTGCTACATGTAAACACCACCCACACCCCCTCCCCTCCTCATCGATTATACTTGGTATCCCTTTCTGTCCCCTGTGGTGAATTGACAAAGTGGTTCCCCTCTCCTGCAACATGATGATAATAAGACGAGAGGCAGAAAACCATCCAGATGTGTGCGTGTGTGTTGTGTGTACGTGTGTGTTGTGTGTACGTGTGTGTGTGTGTTAGATGGGTTAGAGCAGCTTGACTCACATGACTGTGAAGTCGTCCTTGTGTTGACACAGGTAATCCTAGGTTTCCAATGATTACATTGATAGACTTCCTCATTGCAAAGGAATGAGGCGCATGCTCACTACACGAACACACACACACACATGCAGGCATGCTCTCGCAGGCACACGCAGGCACACACACATCATTACACAAACAGGCCAAGGACGTACCTAGCTGGAGGGTAACCACAGTAACCCGCCCAACACGAAGATACAGCATAGTCTTGCATGCCTGGCTGACAGTATTGTAAATCTAATGGGTCATCCTCAGTATCACACACACATACACACCCACACACCGTGCTGTAAATCGATAGGTCAACGCTGGTATCATCCCCAATCAAGTAGTCACAAGAATGATTTAGTACTGGTGAGTACATGACTACATCCCCTCTGTCAAAAACAACTTCTCAGTCACCCCCTCTCCTGACACCATGTCACGGGTTTACGGGTTTCCGACTGTCAGTCACCTGCATCGTGGCTGCACGCAGCACACACACACACACAAGGCAACACACACACGCATGCACACACACTATTTTGCACGTTGTTTCATGTGGTATTCAATAGTGTGCTGGAGACTGGGTGTGGCCTGCCATGACAGCTCTCCTATCAGTGGACTGATCTCCTAATTAGGCAGAGGGAGGGAGGTGGTTGTCCCGCCCTCCCTCCCTCCCTCCACACCAGGCCCCAGGCCCTGACAGTTGACACCCAGTCCAGACTGCAGATACTAGCAGTCAACTTGTGTCTGTTCTTTGTCACTGTTTGTTCAGATTTGAACTTTGTCTTTGTGGACTGATCATTCAAATAAGGACCTCTTTAAACTCAGAGTTGAGCAAGGGCAAAGGGCTCAACCAAGATGATTGTGTTGCTGGACATACAAATAAAACTATATTACTCTCTCAAAGCTTTGACACCAGTTTCCATACTGCTGTCCCTTCAACATCTAGTTGGCGTGGCATCGATAGAGTGCATCCCATGCATTGGAACAAGGGGTTTTCCAGAGATGTTTACAGATGGAGAAAAAAGCTCAGCTATTTCAGCCAGTCTAGGTTTCGTAAACTGACACATCAGAGTTGTAGCTGCAGAGCTGAAAGGTTGTTGCTATCAGTTCCTGCTGGTTCTGTATGATTTCAGCTCCTTGGCTTGTCCAGGTGTAAATCTTGCTGAAGTGTGCTCTTGGACCAGATAGTATCTGACACTTTGTCCCCTCCTCTCCCTGCCCTCTGAGTTAGCAGACTACCGGCTGTTCTCTCTCCCTGCCCCAGTGTCTCCCATATGGGAGCAGGTGTGTGTTTGTGCAGTTATTGTCCTGGTACTGAACAAGTTTGTTTTATGGGTGAATTGATCTCACACACACACACGCACACACACACACACACACACACAGACACATGTACACACTGTACACTGCCTGTCTTACAAACACTGTACACTGTTATTTTATCCACACTGAGCTTGGCTTTGAAGTAGCGATGCATTAATTCATTGTTTCTAGTCATTGTCATAACCTTTTCTCTTTTCTCATTTCACAGGAATACATTTCAGATGGTTTGAACAACAACTGCAAAATTGTCATCTTAAGTGTGCATGGTGATTCAACAACGAAATAAACAGTGAGTTTCTCTCTCTCTCTCTCTCTCTCTCTCTCTCTCTCTCTCTCTCTCTCTCTCTCTCTCTCTCTCTCTCTCTCTCTCTCTCTCTCTCTCTCCCTCTCTCTCTCATGCTCCCTCCCTTGCTTTTTCACTCACTACATATCCCCCTCCCCCCAAAAAAACGAACATTTGAAGGCTTTTGTCTGGCCTGTCTGTATTTTAACATTTCAAACCCATGTCTTCTTACGGGTGATCTAAACTCTAATCACCTTGACACCCGTCAAGCTTTAGCATGAAACAATGCTGCCAGGACTCTCTGTGCTGCACATCAAGGAGCTTAGCTGCACACTGCCGCTTCCCAGATGACGATTTACACTTTAATGCAAATACCAGGCTTTGTACTCTTCATATGAAAGGTGTTATTAAATCTTATTTTGCATTATTCTGGGGTTAGGGGGAATGAATCTATCAAAGGGTTCAGAATTCAATAACGTCTTTTTTTTGTTGTTTTTATTTATTTCAAATTTTAATTGAGTTTTGTTTCTGAGGCATTCGGGGTAAATTGGCGGTTAGTGAGAGAAAAGAAGGTGAGCGAGAAAAAGAGAGAAGAGAGAGAGTGAAATCCCTGTGAAGTTCCCATGTGTAGCCCCCCGCCATTGCCTGACTGTCAACAGCACTGGCTCTCCTTAAATGGAGGTGGTGGTCTTCAAACGCATGCAGGGGAAGAATATCGCTGGTATGTTGGGAGGTGATCTGGACTCCAGGAATGCCCCATCTCTCTCCCCTCTCTCGCCCTCTGTGTAGGTGCCTTGATGTGAGGAGGGGGTAGGGGGCGATGAGAGGGGTGGAGGAGGGAGTCCTACCCTGGCTTACCCCCCCCCCCCCCAGGTCAAACAGGGCTGACCCCCAATGACCTATACTCATATAAAATTTACGGCTCACTTCACTTTAGGCCTTTTCAGCTACTACTGGCAGGATTTACTGGAGTTGTGGGGCCAACACTTACACACACTTACACACACTTCTATACACTAACACCAGCATAAATACTTAGCAGTATTACAGAGAAAAAACATATTTCAATCAATTGGCTTGATAGACATGCAAGTAAATCTCAACAAACAGACACTGCATTTAAAATACTATCTATAATTAATATAATATATATATAATTAAAATAAATCTATAATTATACAGTTTGTGTAAATAAATAATCAAATCAAATCATGACAATACATTTCCTGATGGATCAAAGGTTAAATCTTGTTAGTGACTGTAAAGCAAAGCAATGCATGGCCAAACAGTAACATGATGTGTCAAAACTAGTTTAATGTACAGTGTGACCTGGCCCCTGAATGACTGTACCAGTGCACAGGGGTTCTGCTGAAGGTGTCACATGTTGGCTGCCGTCACTGAAAACAGCCCTAAAAGCCTTGTGCTTTCAATTAAAACATCCATCACGGATTACTCACACAAAAACATACCTTCAGCCTGCTAAGAGTGGAGCCTGTTACTTACAAAGGGCTTACAAATCCCACCTCAGTGCCTCAGGCCACAGAATCTCACTAGCACACAAACACACACACACGCACACACACAGACGCAGGCAGAGACATACAGAAACACACATCTCGTCTGTTTCTCTGCTCCCTCACTCTCCTTTCTGTTAACCCATCTTTTTCCCTCCCTCACTCCTTTTCTTTAGGATTCTATCCTTCCTCAATCCTTCTCTTCCGTCTGCTTTTCCATCCAAAAAGTGGTATGAAATGGCATTTTGCCTGAAGTAAAAATTCGGTATATTGTTTCAGTAAATAATAAGTACAATTATTAAGTCACGCCACCGTGTGGAATTCTGTGCTACTTTGTACGGGGATGTGTAAGGAAACTCACACCACTTTAAGGACAATAGGCCGCAACAGCCCCCCCCCTCCCCCAGCAGTCTGCACCCCCCCAGTCTGGAGAGCAGAAACCGGAGAGAGGCTTGTCAGTCTGGGCCAGACAGAACTGGGGAGGCAGGCGGCCATGTTGTGTGTTCTTCACACGGGCTCAGGTGACCTCTGACTGGAGAAGGCTGACTTGAAGAGTCCCTTAGCTTCTTGGAGGAGAGGAACATTACTGTGAAACAGATAACAAGAGAAAGAGAGAGATAGGGAAAGAGAAAAATGGAGAGAGAGAGAGAGAGAGAGAGAGAGAGAGGAGAGAGAGAAAATAGACAGATAAAAAAGAGAGAAACAGTGTTGCTGAGTATGCTGAAACATTTCCCTCGCTCTCTTGTCAAATCATATTCATTTCCCGATAAATATAATAAATACTACTGTTAGGTTTGGAGATAGAGCCAGTCCTGGCTTTGAGCTCAGCTCTGCACTCTATTCTCCCCTTCAACCTGCCCCTCAGATCAGCTCTGTGTTTCCATAGCATTACCATACATTAAGACCTGCATTTCTATGGCTGTTCTCCGTTGCCAGAAAGTCACTGTTGAGGCCTATAGAGATGGGAGCAGCCACATTCACAACCATTCACATTCATTCCAGCTGATCTACAGTCACGCCGACCCTTCCTCCTCTTGGGGACCGAAATACTGCATGTTCTTATCTATCAGTGTTTGGAACAATAATGTGCTTCTCTGTTCAACAGGGGCTGTGTCTAGTGGGGTTGCCCATGTCTCTGGGTCTCCCAGTCCCTGTCTGATGAGACTGTACCAGGCCGGCATAATGTACATTCATTCAGATGCTTTCATCCCAAGCAACTTACAAGAACCACAGCAACACGCCCGTATCCCTTTAACATCCCCCACCCATACTCTTTGATGCATTTGTACATGCATGCAAGACACAAGCAGTCGTCTACAGACAGAATGACACACATACAACCAAACAGACAGACACAGAGCTACTGAAACCGTTTTGTGGGGTCCTCTCAATATCCTTCTCATTCAGAACACAACATCTCAAATTGAATAATTGCTCAGATAAGACTGCGTAAACTCTCCTTTGACTCTGGGTGGCTTGTACACCTGCCAATGACACACATATTGGAGCACGCCACAGCCATGTGCGTGTGTGTGTGTGCGTGTGTGGTTAATCAGTTAAGCCCCAAACAGAGAAAGTTCAGCCGATGAGTAGTTGTATCTGAAAGTGTTGACAGCGCTCAGTCTTGGGTAAGCTCAACAAGAAGGATGCAACAACCAGCGCTAAAACTGTTGGTTGATCGAGACACACATTTAAGGATGAACACACACACACACACAAGGAAACACCCACATATGCACATACATAATGCTCAAAGTCTGCTTGGATGTTTTTTTTCAACAAGTGTGTCACTGCCAGAAGAGGGGACAAAAAGGTTAACACACCACCATCAGAAGACTTTAGGAAAACGTAAAGTGTGTAAGCACTTAGTCAGAAGTGTCAGACATCTCAGGGACTCATGTTGAGCAAAGGCTGTTACAAGTTTTTATCAATACTTGTTTCTCGGCATTAGTTGAATAATATCAGAACAAAATGACAATAGTGGGAGTTATTTGCTTGTGGCCAATAATGGCCTACTATTTCTAAGTCCTTACTCTTTATTTACAGAGACAAACACACACACACACACACATGCCTACAGGGATCGTCACAAAACAGAAAACAATTATTTTAAGAGACTCATCCCCACCTTCTGTTTGAAAAGCTGACACAGAACTTCTTATTCCCCAGTGACAGCCACACATTACTGCTGTCTGTCGTGGTCAGTATCAGCATCCACACGCATGAATAGAGAGACACATGACCTCGCTCTCTCTCTCTTTCTCTCTATCGCTTTCTGTCCATCTTCACCCCCCTCCCCCTGTTGCCCTCAAGTCTCTAGACCTTGGACCTCGGTCCAAACTCTGTGCACCTGTGCTCCCCTCCATATGTGCGTGTGTGTGTGTGTGTGTGAGTGTGTATATGTGTGTTGGGGTAACTCTAGCCAAGGCAAGGCCCTGCCTGGACAGCCCTAATTGTCCCTAATGTGAACCTGGGTCTGCAGTGCTTCCACCTCTGCAATTAAGCTAATAGGGGGCGCCGTAGCCCCAACTCCAGCCTCAGCCCCAGTCCCAGCCTACGCCCCGGCCCCAGACCCCCAGCTTCAACCCCAGCCCCAGCCCCTGCCCCAGCCCCAGCCTCAGCCTCAGCCTCAGCCTCAGCCTCAGTCACAACCCAAACCCTGATCTAAGTCCCGGCCCCGGCCATGGCCTAAGCTGTGGGCCCAGCCAGAGCCAGGGGTCAGTGGGCAGACATGCTCCTGGGAGAACAAGGAAGCCTTTGGGCCATAGCCAGGACAGCTGGTAATGGCTGTAGTGACAGTTATGTCTGCAGGGGGGACCATTTAAAGGGACAATAAGGGGGTCTCCAAGTAAAGTGCTGGGTGGCGTTGAGAGACACGGAGCCAAAAAGATGTCCCCTCCCTCCCTCCTTGTGTGTGTTTGCAGGCAGCCTGGGAATGAATATAAACTGATAATTGCAATGCAACAATGTAACAACATTGCACCTAATGGAAGTGTATGAAATGGAGTTCTCTTTGTTTGCTTGAGTGACTGGAATGAAATACAAAACAGAGCTGGTTGAGTGTAATCTCTTACCATTGCTGTTCCTGATTTGGCTGGAGCTCACAAGGACTGAGTAGTACCTTGGGTTATATTGACTCTAAGACCATACATGTTTTTTGGGGGTCCAACATGTTCCTTTTGGGGGGTCAATTTAGAAAGCTGCATGGGAGGCCTTGTCTTTTTTTGTGTTTCTTTGATCATTTCTCAAGTTTTAAAATTATTTCTGGTTCCTATGACCCCAGGACAATATGGGAGTTAAATCTAACTTAAAGTGAAGCATTTAAGGCCTATAATACATGCATATACATAACCCCCCATCCACCCCCACAACCTCCATTATCTCCATCACTCCATTCCCTCAGACTACTGCAATATCCAGTTTCAATTAGCTCCTCTGCTCACATAACAACCCTTGTCTTTAGTCATCTCTGTCCATCCAGCCTCAACTCCCACGGCAACAGCTTCAACCAGATGAATGTTGGGGGCTGCAGGTGGGGGACTGTCCACCCAGCTTGCCCCCACCCCTCCATCATCTGCAAATATGTTGATATTTAATTGTAAACTGGCAATGATACGTGTCGCAAGTTCCTGTCAGACTAAATACACAGCATTTCAGGTGACACAGAACTGAACCGAGAATTGAGCAGCAAAATAAAGCATTAGAAATGGGTGTTCCTCACTGCAAGGTTTGGGAATGTAAAGCATGTCCTCTCTGCCTTTGATCACTGATATGCGTATGCCATGGAAGAAGGGAGCGGTGGAGGGAGGGAGGGATGGAGGAACGGAGAAAGGGATACTAGTCACTGTGTGAGCCTACATGATAGCACACAGCCTCCAATTGTCCATCACAATGCAGACTGTGAACAGAGAATGCTGTCTATTCAGAGATGAAGTGAGAATATCACATTTAAATTCACTCTGGGTTGAATCAATGCGTTTTGTTTAGCACACCATCATTTATAGCTCTTATATTGAATTTCATAAGCATAGGAGACAGAGAGGGGTAACAAGTGGTTGGAACACGAGAAGAGGAAGACAGAAAGGACGACACAAGGAAAAGGGATGTAAAGGGAAAAAAAGAGAGAACAGAATGCTTCCTTGTGTCTTCTGGTGGATTTAGCTTTTGTTTGAAATGAAAATTCAGAGTGTTTGAGGGATTACAGTGGATTGGCAGGCCCAGGGGAGCGAAGCAGTTATCTGTACACACGTACCATGGAGTATGGTAATCATTACTGTGTGTGCGTATGTGTTTGTGCGTGCGTGTGGGTGTGTGCACTCACTTGTCTGTTGATTTGTTTGTGCGTGTGTTGTGTGTCTGTGCTGGATGGCTTGAGTGACAGCATGTAACAACCAGTACGGAACACAGAACAGAACGGAACCATGCTGGTCCAAACTGACACGGCTCTGAGGCGGCACCAACTCCCTGCATCAGCCCAGCACGGCCCTCTCTCAGGGACAACAGTCTACAGGGTTGAAACAAAGCTCCAGTTCCCTTTTGATATGGCTTCTTCCATGAGCAATTAAACAAGGCCTTCCCCGCCCTCCTCCATTCACTCATCTCTCCATTAGTCATTTCTTCATTTCTCTTAATCTCTGCCAACAGCCAGGAAACCACAGACACGCTTCAGCACTCCTGAGAGGCTGTAGTTCTAGGTTTGTGCCCAACTCCAGATTAATGCCTGTATTTTGACTTGTAATGTATAAGCTGTTGAGTGTAGGCCTGGGGTGTGTGCGTGTGTGTGCCTGTGTGTGGAAGAGAGTTTGTGTTTTGAGGGTGTCGGCCTCTTCCAGTGACTGCTCCCTCACCTCGTCCATTAGGCGGGTCAGAGGGAGGTTATGTTGTGGTTAAAACATACCTGTGGGCCTGACCACAGCACTAACATAAACACCGGCTCCAGGACTCACCTGACATTCCTCAGCACTGAGACTGGCTCCGGACACTCTCTCTCTGTCTCCATCTCCTGCTCTCTTTCTCAACATCTCTATCTCTCTCTCCGATTGTCTGTCTCTCTCTTTCTTTCTCTCTCCCTCTACTGTCGCCCTCTAACCCTTTTCCCACTTGTTCTATTTTCATCCCTCTCTCTCTGTCTCTCTGTCTATTTCTCCCATTCTCTCTTTCTCCCTTCTAGCTCATTAAACAATGCAGTTCTAGCTTAGATGTCTTTAAAGTTGTCCTAAACTGAATGCTAACTGTGTGCTAGCCTTTTATTTTTGATTAATTGTGCTCTGTTGTATTAGTGGCAAAACATTCTCAACTGTCATCAAATGCAGTTTTTCTTCTTCTCCTGTTTTGCAAGCAGTTAGAATATCAAAGGTGATGTGTTTGCATGGCCAACAAGTGTGCACTGATAACTTCAAGCAGTTACAACAAACTGTTAACATGTTTGATCAGATTCACATAACTAGGAAATACCTGATTGCAGATCAGATGCTGGCAGTGATGTTTTTAGAGAGTATTGATATTGTTTCATCTATAAAGTGTTTTGTTTTGGGTTTGGTTATTAGCGTACTGGGGACTGAGTTTACCGCAAAGCCCTCTCCCATGAAGTTCACATTATTTTCTAGCATCTTAGACAACACATACTAGGCCATGCATACAGTACAATACTTAAGGGACAACTACTGTGGATTTGGTATGATTTTTTTAAATAAATATTTAAACATATTTTTTGCAAATATTGTATTATTAATGATATATTGTTTATGTATAGATTGTATGGATGTGTGATATGCATATAAAAGAAAGAAAAAACATTAAAGAACCAGATGGACATTATTTTTTGTGTTTAGCTTCATTGCCATTTCTTTCTTACAATTCATGTTTGCCATTTTCCTGTATGAAAATGTCAGAGCGAGGCTGGGGTCAGGGCTCAGGCTGTAAATATTGTAAATCATTACATCTTAAGTCACAAACACAGCCAGTATGTTGAACTACACACACACATACACATGTACACACACACATACGCACACACACACACACACACACACACACATACACACACCTCTTAGCCAGGAATGCAGGATG
Source organism: Hypomesus transpacificus (assembly GCF_021917145.1). Lineage (NCBI taxonomy): Eukaryota > Metazoa > Chordata > Actinopteri > Osmeriformes > Osmeridae > Hypomesus > Hypomesus transpacificus. The sequence continues at coordinate 10,806 of NW_025813962.1, forward strand.
GAAGTGAGGTGAACTGGAGCAAGTGCAACAAACAAAAGAAGGAAAAAGGCAGTGAAAAGGAGAAGGAGAGAAGACAATAAAAGGGTTACATTAAAGCAGCATTTTGCAGTAATTGCTAATTACAGGTCTTGTTTTGAGGCCAGAGGTGTGTTTGTGTGAACGTCTGTGTGTGTGTGTGTGTGTGTGTTTGCGCATGCGTGTGTGTGCGTGTGTGTGTGTGTGTGTGTGCATGTACCTGCCTGTGTGTCTGACACAGTGGAGCCTTTAGGAGTGACTGTTTCTGTCTTCCCCCTCCTGGCCATGACTGTGAGTGTGTGTGTGTGTGTGTAGCAATGTGTGAGTATAGGTCTCCCTCTTCCCTCTCCTTTGGTCATTAGACATGTGTCAGTGAACAGAGGGCTGATCAAAGTGTGTGTGGCAGTGGGCTGGGGGGCAGGGGGGCGGGCGGCCACAGACCTGACTCTAATTGGCAGGGGAGGAAACTTGTAATGAAAGGCTATTAGCCTGGCCAGAAACCTCGATGCAGCCAGGCGGACACACACAGAAATTGCTTTTGGTTAATGGACAGTTTTTCCTTTTCTCTCCCTGTCTTTCTCAGTCTCCATCCCTCGTTCTCCCTCTATCTATCTCTCTCTTTTCTCTATCTCTCTTACTCCCCTTATCATTGCTTCCCTTTCACATTTTTACTTTCCCTGCAGGCAATGCTCGGTTGTCCAGCAACTTTGAGTTTCTACTGAGGATCCCTGCATGTCATGAAAAATGCTGCTTCTAAACAAAACCAATTTGTAGAGAGGTATCTCTGTCAATTCTGGGGAGGAATATAAACTGGATCCCCAGTTTAATGAATCCCCCCTTCACAATTCAGTCTGCTGTTAAATAGGCTCTATTTTCTTTTTCTTCAACATTCCAAAAAATAACCCTTGGAGAAAGGTGGGAGATGAATAGAGGTATTATCATGGAAGAAGGGGAAGAGGATGAAGGGCAGATGAGGGCCTGGTCAACCTGGAACTTCTCCTTTTCACTAGCACTGACAAAGACTTGAGAAGAGAGAGAGAGTGGGGAAGAGAGAGAGAAACAGTGTCTGTCTGCCCTGCTTTTGTTCCTACAAGAGTTATATAACATTGCACACGATGCATGAAGTTCACCTTGTCAGAGAAACGCAACACAACCTTACCCCAGACGGTCACTTGCAGTGTATGTGCATGTGTGTGTGTGCGTGTTTGAGAAACCACTAGGACTTGGCCGATTATGGAATTCATAATACACCTCAGGTGTAAGATCCTGTCATCATCGAAACACCCCCATGACTGGAAGATTCATGACCCGTTTAATACCAACTTCGTTTTCTTTACAGTTGCTGTTTCTCTCCCTCTTTTGACCGAGGCTACATGCCTGTTGTGTCTTGACGCAGGCCTGGAGAGAAGGCCTTCGTGGCCCATGGTACCTATGAGCAGAAGAACCGTGCGCTGGGGCGAACCCTAAAACATCTCCCCGCAGACAGATAGAAGGACTCATCTCCATGACCCTGTTCCACACTATCCTACACATTCTGAAGGCAGGCTTGGAGAGGGATATTGAGTATTTCGGGAGACAAAATAGAAGTGCGTACTCCTGCTCACTGATCATAAAAACATTGCTCGTTTCCAATCGCATATATGAGTGCACACACAAACACACACAGAGCCCAGTGCAAACACCGAACGACAACAACACTCACCACCCTCAGAAATATACCCGCACATTCGCCTTTCAGATGGAAATATATGTGTGTGTCGTCTAGCCGCACAAAAGGGGGAGGCTGCAAGAGGGGGTCTGACGAGTGATTACCTCTTAAATACATATAGATGCGCCTCTTTGAATAGTGGGCTATTGAACGGGAGATTGGGTTAAATTAGATGCTGATCACTTCCGTTCTCCTGTTGTTGAACTGATAAGGGCTTCAGGACCACCTCTTCGTCACAGAGCTGCAGAGATACGGGCGAAAACCCTCTCCCCGCTCCTCCCTCTCTCTCCCCCGGTCTCTCCCCTTTTTTATGGTAATTTGGGGGAGTGTACCACCCCATTTAGATTCCCCCTGCTCACTCTCTCTGTCAGCTCGGGAACGTCGCGATCGCTCACTCGCTGCATTTAATAACAACAAAAAAGAAGAAGGAGATAAGTTGTGCAGCTCAGACTGAAAGCAGACCAGAAACACATTTACTTTCTACAGCAGGGTTGAAATAGCCAGAGTTAAACCCGACAGGATTTTTTTTTTATAACCAACTCCCGCCTCTTTCAAAGGAGGAAAATAAGACGGCTGAGAAAAGAGATGTATAAAATCCTTCAACTTCCAAAAGACTGGTAGAGGAAGCAAATTCTCAATTCTCAATTCTCCTGCTCCCTCATTCAAGGGACAATCAAGAGCTTTGACCAAAGCTGGATATAGTTATGTACCTTGAAGTGTGTGCATAATGTCACTATATTGCACATATTTTACTGAATATGAAGTGACCATATTAGTCTGTAAACAGAGGAGGGAAAATCATGTATTTTGGATAGAGAAATGGACATGGAATTAGTAGTGTTCATTACAACACAGATAACTTATCATATTTCTTCGTCACATAGATCAGTTACACCCAGAGTCAAGCTGCAGACTGGAAATGTTAAGATTAACTGAATAACAAAACATCTTTAGGCGACTGTTGCGACATGCAGCGTATGTATATGTAACCCACACACTCCGAGGTATATTCAACTGGGGTAAAACAGGTGCAGGGGTGAACTTAACGAACCCTTACCCCACACATCTCTCAATATCTTCTCAAAAGATTCCTATGTGAGCGTGTGTGTGTGTGTGTGTGTGTGTGCATCTCTCTCTCCATGACTTCATCTGAGGTAGTTAGACTGTTGCTGGTTGGACAGACAGGCAGAGTGGCACGTTTGAACATTCAGCCTTTTTTTATGCCTGCATTAATATCAGAGGGGATCACAACAACATGATAGTGACATACAATTATCCAACTAAACACAGACGTGTTGTGACAGCCTGACTCCCACTCCCCTCTCACCATCCCGTCTCTCAACTTGACTGCAGGCCAGTCTTGTTATGTGGTTTATGTGTACTGTATGTAGCAATGAGAATGAAAACCGAAAATATATTTAGGCTTTGTTTGAATCTAACTAAATGCATTTCAGTGTGTGTGATACTTAAAAATGCTTTTGAGTTTGGAATGAAGAACTTGTTGATTAATATATTTGGAGAAAACGATATCTCCTAAAAAAAAATTGAAAAAAGATAAGAACTGATTTATGATGTAACCTAAACTGAAGTTAGAGAACACAGTTGTCCCTCTAATGTACTGATAAGAAAGAATAAAGAAGGAATATGTGAAATTAAAAAGAGGCCTAATAAAGCTCAGACACTTCTGAAGCTTGCTTGACAAGATACAAAAATTCAATTTGAGTAGTGGAGGCGTGGAGAGGAGAGGCGGTGTGTGAAGCCTTTGATACCCTGCTGAACGCAGGCCTCCCCTGCCTGTGCTGGCTCATTTGTTCCCCCGGCCCTATCTCCCCCCCCCCCTACCCACACTCCGTTTAGCATTATTAATCAAATTACACCCACTAAACTTTCTTTTCTGGTTTTATAAAAATTATCTGTCTCTGTTTTTTGCTCTTTTAAAAGTTGCATTGCCTACTTAAAATCAATGTTTCACAGTCTCTCTTTCTTTTTATATCTGGATCTCTTTCTCGCTTTCTTTTTCTCTGCCTCACTCTCTCTTCATCTCTCTCTCTTCCTGTCCCTCTGCATGTGTGTGGAAGAAAAAACAAGAATTAAAGACAGAAATGTGTCATTTGAAAACAGAGGTATCCAGTTAATGATTTTCTTATTTTTTTCTTTTCAATTTAGATAAAGGGGCACTCTTTTTCTTGACCTGCAGGGCACCTTACCACATCAAAGCACCACTACCACTAATTGTTTTCTACTCAAAAATATAATTCCAAATGCATTTATTTAAGTGTGTGTGTAGTTGATTTGGTCCCTCCGTGCCTCCATATCAGGATTCTCTCATTCCAATATTCTCATTAGGTGGTGGTCTTGTCATTTACACCAGCCCCGAATACCCCAGGCCTTCCACCCCTCCAACTCCAGCAACACGGCAATCTCAGTTCAAAGTTGAAATTCAGAAGTCAAATTAACCCAGACTTAATAGAAGTAATTTACTGTAGCACATAGTAATGTATGCCAGCCCGTTATCCCCAAACTGACTTTTTGTCTTTCGTCAGTTCAGAGTTGAAACTGTGTATAAAATTAACTTGCACTGTATCAAAGCCATTAGGAAAACCATTTTAATATGCTAATTCCAGAAAGCTGCTGATGAGTGCACATTGAAGAGGATAGCAGAGCACAGCACAGCAGAGGAGAGCACAGCAGAGGAGAGCACAGCAGAGGAGAGGAGAGCAGAGCAGAGCAGAGCAGAGCAGAGGAGAGCAGAAAAGAGCAGAGCAGAGGAGCACAGCAGAGGAGAGGAGAGGAGAGCAGAGCAGAGCAGAGGAGAGCAGAGGAGAGGAGAGCACAGCAGAGGAGAGCAGAGTAGAGGAGAGCAGAGCAGAGCAGAGCAGAGCAGAGCAGAGCAGAGGAGCACAGCAGAGCAGAGCAGAGGAGAGCAGAGGAGAGCAGAGGAGAGCAGAGAAGAGCAGAGGAGAGCAGAGCAGAGGAGATGGATGCTCACTCAGCATTCTAATTCCTATGTTTTAATGTTTCACCTTCATTTTACTCCATTGTTCTTCACTGATAACATTCAGCTGTCTCCACACATCTGGCTCCACATGGACCACGTTTCTCCCTCTATGTTAGTGCACAGCGGCTCATTAAATCATGCATGTCTTACCTTGACTGCGAAACATATGTATATACACATATGTATATACACATTTTCGGAATATACTGTGTATATATATACAGTTACGTAATCCAACAATTTACAGTCATGTGTTTTTGATCAAAATCATTGCAATAGCATTAAAGTAATATTAATGGTAGAACAATTATAGTTTAAAAAAGCATTTGAGACTGGTGACGTTGTTCCAATAATGATGCAAGAAATAATGTTTATGGTGTAGAATAAGTGAGGGCATAGAAAAGCATTTGGAGGAAGCCCACCTCTTACTGGTACTGTGTAGCCTTGCATTGCCCCCTACTGAAACCTGACTCTCTCTCCTCTCTGTCTGTCCTCAGACCTCCTCCGTGCCTGGCTCTTCTCCACCTCAGACATTGTTTCCTAGAAAGACCATCTCATTCTCTTGCCAGGGAGTGGCAGAGAGCACGAAGTGTTGTGACATTCCGCAGCTAATTACAGCCCTCCAGAGCTGTCCAGTCACACACATTCCATACTGCTCCATCACTCTCTCTGCCTTTGTGTCTCACGTCAGTTTATTTCTTTCTTTATCTTCTTTCTTATGTCTTTCTTTGTTTCTTTCCCCTTCTCTCTACATCTTGATATTGTATTCTCTCTTTTCTCTCTCTAGTTGTCTGTGAGAGAAGCCACTGGCCTTAGCTCTTACTCTCATACTTCTGTCCGGTCCAGAGGTCAACACGGAGGACTCTCTCTCCATCCCCACCCTCCCGACCACCCCAACAACCCCAACACTGTCCTGCACAACTTCTTCCTCCCTGCACCGCTTCTTATTTCTTCCTAAACCTGTAGTGTTGATTGGTTAAACGTGTGTTAGCCAGAGTGCCAGTCAGTGCCCTTGTGCCCTTCAGTGTGCCCGTGTGTGTGCCCGTGTGTGTGCCTGTGTGTGTGCCTGTGTGTGTGCCTGTGTGTGTGCCTGTGTGTGTGCCTGTGTGTGTGTCTGTGGAGCTGGTGTTTCCTGTCCCCTGGTGAAGCCTGTGTCTGGGCAGCTCCTGGGCTTTGGGAGGCCGTTGTCGAAATCCTCAAAGTCGCCGGGCTTCTCCTTGCCAAGGCTGCCCGTCTCAGTCCAGAAGTAATCCTGCACAAATTCCTTCAGCCTCGGTATCACAGGCCTGCGCTGCTGAGAAGGATGCTGCCAGGGCCCCTGTGTGTGTGTGTGTGTGTTTTTGTGTGTTTCCGTATGCATTGTGTATGTGTGTGCGTTACTGCGTTTGAATGTGTAGCTTTTGTGCGAGTCTGTACGAGTGCATTTGTGTATTCATGTGCTTACACATTTGTGTACTATATACCCGCTTGTGTGTTTGCGTGTGTGTGGGAATGTGTCTGTGTGTCTGTGTCCGTGTGTGTGTGTGTGTTTGTGTGTGTGTGTGTGTGTTTGTGTGTGTGTGTGTGTCTGTGTGTGTGTGTGTGTGTGTGTGTGTGTGTGTAAAGCCCTGCTGCCAGAGCCCAGCCAGCTGACATTCAGACGGTCTTTCTTGCCTTTCTTGTCTCCTGGCTGCTGTCCCAGTCAGCAGTCGGCTGGCGTCCGAGGAGAAGGAGGAGGCACTCCATTCTGCTGGTTAAACATCCCCGTGCGCTCGTCCCCTAGTGATAAAACATTTGTCTCTGTACGAGGGGGTTAACAAACGAAGAGAGGCGAGGCGGGAGAGGGAGGGATGGAGGCGAAGGAGGGAGGGAGGGAGGATGGGGCAGAGGACCGAGGTTTGGGAAGACAGCAGGGAAGAAAGGGATGCGGTGTATTTTCACACACCGAGGAAAAGGGAAGGTATGCCACTACTCAGTCTGTTTTCTCCGTTTCCTTCACTCTGTCATTCACCTGCAACACATTGCCTTTTTTCTCTGGATTGGGCCACTTGTGAATCTGGAGGGAAGGGTTCTGTTCTGTCTTCAGCGTATATTTAACTTAGAGGGTCTCCCTTTCACACAAACGTATGCACGGACACACACACACACAGAAATCCCAAAACCCTTCATAATTATATAAAACACTCCATTATTCCTGCCTGCAGTAGTATTCTAGAAGGCTAAATATGATTTTTTTCTAATTGAATAGTACAGTTAATGCTGAATACCTCTATACTACCAGAAGGTGAACTTTTAGTGTATGTAAAGCAGGTGGACCATCATGTGTATGTCCATGATGCACTTCTGCTGTTTCTTGCCACAATTGTTTACAATGAAGGCCAAGGCTAATTGTTTAAACCAGTCAACAGTAGAAAAATTCCTTTGTGACTAAAGTAAAGTTGAGTGAAGAAAATGCATAATAGCTTGAACGTTGACATTTAATGAGTTGTCTGTATGTCCCTCTCCCTCCCTCTCTTTGACTTAAGCCTTTTGGTGGAATCTTTGAAGTTAAAAAAACAAGAAACCTGAACATTATTGAATCCTGTTTGGAAGGGGCTGGGACTAGAGAGAGCTTTAGAGAGGAAGAGGGATAGAAGACTGGGGCTTCTGTGCTCTTTAATGTTCACAGCATCCCGTAGGCTTTCATGTTTACGGTATCTGGAATTAATTGCTTTTTCAAAGTGTTTGTGTGTTTGCGAAGTGCGTGTGTGTGTGTTCTGTCCTGCATGTGCATGTGTTGTATGTTGCTGTGTTTGTGTGTGTGAGATGTGTGGTGTTTGAGAGGAGAGAGCGTGTTCACGTACCTGAAGGTGTGACAGATGTTTACGTTGTGTTTGTCTGGCTCTGCGCGAACACACTTTTCTAATTTCCTTCGATGTGTCTTTACTTTATTTTGCAATACGTCAACATCTAAGTATTTTGAGAGAGCGGGGTCGTCATCAAAAAAGAGACCAAAACTGTGAAGACCAAGGAGCAAAGCAAACCCAAACACTGTCTGGTGAGCAGCTCAGAGCGCGGCGACCGTCCGTCAAACACTCCTTTTTCACCGTTTTTGTATAAAACGTTGGCTAATGCAGTGTGCACTGGCGCCAGTTGTGAGTGTGGCTGTAGGTCGGTGCTGTCGGTAATGTGTTTATATAACAGCCCTCACATTCCATACTAAGAGCCTCCAACTCTCCCAAGTTCATTCAAGCAGGACACACAAACACACGTGAGCGCGCACACACACACGCATGCGAGTGCACACACACACGCACACACATGCATGGGTGAGCACTTCCATGTTCACGTGCACACGCCCTACAGAGAATGCAACACAAAACGGACACATGCTCTTCTAACGATAAATTCACACGTAACAGCAGACACGCAGGCTGAAACACACACACGCACGCGCACGCACACACCTCTCTGCTTTCATTCTCAAATATCCTCCCTAACATTACTAGAAGGGGGGATCCCTGAACACGAGGCCTCGCGGGCAGGCAGCCTCCACCAGGCTGGCGTGGAGTTTCTCAAGTCATCCATCACCGTCAGAGCGTCCAGACTACGGAGCTGAAGACTGAGGGCTGCACCGCCATTACAGCCTGCTGCTCCTCTAGACACAAGCGTGTTGGAGGGGGAAGAGGGATGTTTAAGACGACAAACCTTATTGTCATCCTTTCCCTATATTGTTTGGTTCACCTTGATCATGCATTGTCTTGCGTCACTCCTAAAGGAGAGTACAATGTAACAGGAATTGCGCAATGTCGCCATGTAATGCATTTAAAAACAGAACATCTTTTCTCTCAGCTCTTTCAGTGATCGAGAAAAAGGTTCTTGAACATGGGGAAATCGTGCAGTCCCAATGATCAGGGATGGTTGGTTGCTGGTATCACCAACATCAAGCCTCCACGACTCTGTTCCCCGATGTCTCCTCCGCGGTGCCAGGCAGCTCAGCGCCTGGTGAACACTGAGCCCCCCGTGTGGGCCTGAGGCCCAGGGAGGTGTGGAGCCTCGCTGGATGGTGAGGAGCAGCTCTCTGTGGCACTGCCAGCTTCTGACACTCTGCCGTCATGCCAAGGGTTTGTCTCTCCCAAGTCTGGCCATGCAGCAGTCCTCTTCCTCTTCTTCCTCCTCCTCCTCCTCCTCCTCCTCCTCCTCCTGCACCTGTTACATTGGCATGGACACCTTTCTTGCGGTGACAGTGTGCCACGGCAGGGGCTGGAAGCCATCTTGGATCCAGCTGGCTAAGAAGTTCATCTGTAACCGAAGACTGAGAAACCCGTGGAGCAGAGAATCACACACCCGTCACTGTCTTCCGATAATACGCGGAGAAAAACAAACTTTAACTGAAAAATGTTTATTTTTCCAACGCAAAATAGATACATAATTTTCAATAACTGTTTTTCTCCCCCCCCTCGTCTGCACACGCAAATAGAAATGTGACAAAGGCATGTGTGAGTGGTTTTGACGGGCGGGATGAGGAGAGTCAAAAGGCATTGAGTTCCCTGAGGCATTGTGCCTGTTGACACCCTAATCCCACTCACAGCCATGCAGGTGTTGTGCAACATTCAGCACTGAGAGGCGCATTCAGCGTACGCCGACGACACCTCTGTAGTCCCCCTGATGTCTTTACAAGGAAACAGTGGATCAGTGTTTCAGCGTCTCCCAGTCACCTGTCACACGGCCCTGGAAAGAGGCACGTTCACAGCACAAAGATCCCTTTAGACTGCCTTTGTGTCTGCATTGTGCTCCAGACTTCTTCCCCACGTCCGTAATGATGTGTGATTAAACCCCCCTGTGATGCATGGGGAGTCTGGGTGTCAGAGGAGCAGGGCCACAGGTAAGCCCCTCTGAGCCACGGAGACGAGCGGAAGGGCGGGAATCAGGAAGTGAAAAGTGTTCCGCGATTGGGGTTTTTATCGCCGCAGCGAGAGGTGTCAACCTTGAGAAAGAGAGAGAGAGAGAAACTAGGATAGAGGAAGGAGAGAGAAATGGCGCATAAGGGAGAAATATGTATCTGTTCATTCTATTATTCACAGTGTATCTTATTGTCACCCTGACATGCTTGGAATGCATGTCAGACGGCAGGTTGAGGTTTGTTTTTTTGAAAGCTTACAAAAGCCGTCTGTTTACCTATCCCCTGCAAGCGTCTGCGCTGAATACCTGTGTGTCTGAGATGGGCTTATTAAATTTGATGAGTAAAAAGTGTCTTAACGTTTTATCTCCTCTTTGTGTCGGCCGGTCGCTATCTGCTCCCAGCCAGACTCTCTCCTCAGGAACCCGAAAGCGGAGAGAAAGATAAACAGGCCACCGTTTGCCTCTCTTTCCTCCCTTTCTCTCTTTTATGATATGCAGTCACACACCCATTGCGTTTGATAACTGTGTAGTCAGTCAGAAATCCTGAGCAGAAACTCTGAGTTGGTTGTACCTGCCGCTTGAGTGACAAGAGCGAAACACGTTCAGCGGCGATGGCTTCCATGTTCACGTTTTTCTTTATTTAGTCCTTTAAAAAGCGGGTTGTTGATACACCAACGTTTCACCTGTCTGTCAGCTTTCAGAATATGTTAAATCACAAGAACATATCAAGAAATAGTTGATGTTTTATCTGAGCTGAAAACCCAAGGAGATTGTACATTTCCTTCTCTGATCTGTACAACTAAAACATTCGAAATCTTTCTGTTAGCTACCTGGAAATGCACGCAAAGAAGAACTTTTCGACCGCCTTGTAAATGTCCAAATCTATAATAGCATACAGTACAACTGCTGGTCACTTTATTTTCAGTCATCAACATAGCTGTCGTTGTTAAGGTTGTCCAGGGAAACTCAGTTGTCCTCTCGTGAGGAACTTGTGAGGGCAACATGAACCAAAGGAAAGTCGTGCTCCAGAGTGATTGTTATTCAGAGCTAAATCCAAGGACGTTGAAAACAAGAAACAAAGTTAGCCTGAGAGAGAGAGAGAGAGAGAGAGAGAGAGAGAGAGAGAGAGAGAGAGAGAGAGAGAGAGAGAGAAAGAGAGAGTCAGCAAGAGGGAGAAAGAATGGGAAGAGAGAGAAAGAGGGAGAAAGAGAAAGAGAGATCTGTGCTGTGTCAGCAGTGAGCTTAAACCGACTCCAAAGATTAATCACAGGAAAACATACACGCACACACACTAAGTGCCTTTTAAACAGGAACAAACATACACACACATACCCCCACACACTGCCTCACGTACCAACAGTTGTATATCTCGCCTTCCCAGCAGTTCAAAGACTGGTTGGTTTGAAACAGATTAAAAACTGTCTATGAAGTGATGCATTGCAATTGTCATAGCGAGGGTGGGAGAGATCTTTTTTGCATAAAAATCCCCTCTTTCTTCCCAGCGCTATCAGGCAGGAGATGGAGAACTCACTAATCCTACCGCGGTCGCATTTGCATCGGTGGCAAATAAACAAAAGCAAACCATTTTTCATCACCGGCTGCTATATTAGAAGGGAGAGGGGGGGAGAGAAAGGGAGGGAGAGAGGGGACAGAGAGACAGACCAGTCAGTATCAGAGATATCCCAGGTGATGTTTGGTTGCGGTTAATGAAAACTAGTCTCTGCTGTGTTCTCTGCATCAATCTTCCTCTGTCTGTCTGTATGTCTCCATGTACAGTGCCCTCCAAAAGTATTGTAACAGTGAGGCCAATTCCTTTATTTTTGCTGTAGACTGAAAACATTTGGGCTTGACATCAAACGATGAATGTGAAACCAGAGATCAACGTTTCAGCTTTTATTTCCAGGTATTTACATCAGGATCTGATGCACAAATTAGAAAATATCACCTTTTTGTTCGAACCCACCCATTTGTCACGTGAGCAAAAGTATTGGAACATGTGACTGACAGGTGTGTTTTGTTGCCCAGGTGTGTCCTATTACATACATTATTCAATCAATAAATACCACTGAATGTCTACACTCAGGTTCAGATTGGGTAAGATAGGTTTTGTCTATGCAGACTGTATTCAGAGGTGAAAACAACATGAAAACCAGAGCGCTGTCTTTGGGTGAAAAACAAGCAATTGTGAGTCTTAGAGAAGATGGAAAATCAATCAGAGCCATTGCAGAAACATTGGCCATAGCCAGTACAACCATTTGGAATGTCCTGAAGAAGAAGAAAACTACTGGTGTACTAAGTAACAGACGTCGAACAGGTAGACCAAGGAAAACATCAGCAGTTGATGACAGAAACATTGTGAGAGCTGTAAAGAAAGACCCTAAAACAACTGTTAGTGAGATCAGCAACAACCTCCAGATGGCAGGAGTGAAGGTATCACTATCTACTGTTCGCAGAAGACTTCATGAACAAAAGTACAAGGGCTACACCAGAAGATGCAAACCACTCATTAGCAAGAAAAATAGGAAGGCCAGGCTGGAATTTGCCAAAAAGTACAGAGATGAACCTCAAAAATTCTGGGACAAAGTTTTATGGACTGATGAGACAAAGATTAACTTTTACCAAAGTGATGGAAAGGCTAAAGTTTGGAGAAAGAAAGGAACTGCTCATGATCCCAAACACACAAGCTCATCTGTGAAACACGGTGGAGGTAATGTCATGGCTTGGGCTTGCATGGCTTCTTCTGGGACGGGCTCATTAATCTTCATTGAGGATGTAACACATGATGGCAGCAGCAAAATGAACTCGGAAGTCTACAGAAACATTTTGTCTGCCAATTTAAGGAAAGATGCAACCAAACTGATTGGCAGAGCCTTCATCATGCAGCAAGATAACGACCCAAAACACACTGCCAAAACAACAAAGGAGTTCATCAGGGGCAAGAAATGAAAGGTATTAGACTGGCCAAGTCAATCTCCAGACTTAAACCCTATAGAGCATGCATTTTACCTGCTTAAGAGGAGACTGAAGGGAGGAACCCCACAAAACAAACAACAACTGAAAGAGGCTGCAGTGAAAGCCTGGGAAAGCATCAAAAAGGAAGAATGCAAAAGTTTGGTGACGTCAATGGGTCACAGACTTGCTGCAGTTATTGAAAGCAAAGGATTTGCAACTAAATATTAAGTCTTATTCACTTAAATATGTTTTAAGTATATCTGTTCCAATACTTTTGATCACATGACAAATGGGTGGATTCAAACAAAATGTGATATTTTCTTAGTTGTGCATCAGATCCTGATGTAAATACCTGGAAATAAAAGCTGAAACGTTGATCTCTGGTCTCACGTTCATTATTTGATGTCAAGCCCAAATGTTTTCAGTCTACAGCAAAAATAAAGGAATTCGCCTCACTGTTCCAATACTTTTGGAGGGCACTGTATGTCATTGTCTGTACATCACTGTCTGTATGTCTGTCTGTCCGTCTGCCTGCTTGCCTGCCAGCCAACCACATACATTCAACAGCCATGATGTTTACAAATGTCTACCTGAGAAACTATGGAATAAAACTACATTATAGTTGGTTTGTCACGGAGAAGGAACTCGGCATTCAGAACTTGGAGTGTGCCTCCCTGATTTCAGAATGGATTTCCACCATGTTTATCCTCCTGGTGGAAAGGTACCTCATCCTGTCCATCCCTCGCTCTCATTCCTTGGCCTGGAGGTTTAGATCTGTTCCAAAGTTGTTTTGTTTTTGGAAATAATATTGTCTCTCTCTGCCATCTTTGTCATCACCATCACCACAGTAACAGCTAGGGGACACAATTTCACATCTGACGCTATCAGCCCGCATCTGCACACGTTGAAAACAATTTGTCGATTAGCTGTGGCTAAACGTGCAACCCCTTCCGCTTTCTTCCCCCTGACCTGTGTGAAATAAGCTTACCCATCCAAGGTGGGCAAGAGCGACAATCAGACCATCAGATCAATATAGCTTATCTCTTTTCTCTGCATTACAACCAGATACAGTTATACACCTGAGGAACCTGTGTGTGTGGTGATTAGATTAGACATGTACTGTACACACACACACACACACTCACACACTCACACACTCACACACAAACAGATGAGAGAGATCTGGAGTGGAGAGAGCACGGCAAGACAACAAGCTCTTCAATTTCTTCTTCTCTGGTGGAGGACTGCTGGATTGTTCAGTGACTGTCATAGTGTTCACAGAGCAACTCATTTGGTTCACTGAAAGTGGGAAAGAGGGGGAGTAATACTTAACACTGGCATCTCTTTCTGTCTTTCTGTCTCTCTCTTTCTATCTCTCTCTTACTCTTCCTGGTAAATAATTGTAATTCCACCGCTCATTGTGGTGGCTGGACACTTCCATAATTACATTGTCAGAGCGCTGGCTGATTAGGCCAGGCCTGTGAAGTATTGTATTAACTGTCTGCATGTAGAGTAGATTACCCTGTCTACCCCACATTCACACCAGTGGGAAGGCTGCTGTGGTATGGATGAGGAGGATGCCGATGATACGGTTGATGATGATGAGGACGATTTTGTTCATGGTGGTGATGATGTGGATGACGAACAGGAGGATGTTCCATGCTTCCTCTGATTGGTGTCCTGCCAGTCAGCTTGACTGGGATGTAAGGGGTAAGCAAACCCAGGGAAGGGGAGCAAACCCACCGGGAAGAACAGACTGTCCTGGAGAGGGGGAAATCAAAATGCTCCCACATGCAGATGGTCTGAGTGCTAGTGGACTCCCCCTTTAAGGAGCTCCAGGGCTGATAAGTAATAAGTAATCATCCTTGCCTTTAGGCATATTGGGCCATGTATCAATGTTTGAAGCACGTTTCGAGGACTCAAATTCTCTGGACCTATAATTAAATTAATGTGTGTGTGTGTGTCTCTCTTTATTTGTGTGTGTCTGTGTAATTCCATTTGATCTCTCATGTATCAGTGGATTTTCCCAGATCTGCTTCCTCCTGCTGCTTTCCTGAATACTAACAATCCTGTAACTAACACAACCTCTAATCACGTTGGATACAGACACTATTAGGATATTTGGACTGTAGATTACAATATCAGCATGCTTCTTCTATATGGAAGTATGAGATAGAGAGAGAGAGAGAGAGAGAGAGAGAGAGAGAGAGAGAGAGAGAGAGAGAGAGAGAGAGAGAGAGAGAGAGAGAGAGAGAGTGAGAGAAAGAGAGAAAGAGAGAGACAGAGACAGAGACATAAAGCAAGAAAGCAAGAGAGAGCAATGAGTAGGACCAATTATAATTTTTTACAGGAATGCAAATCATGTCCAAGATGATAAATGCAATGTATTACATTTTCAGTGCTGTCAAATATAAATATGATTATTCTGTCACCATAAATCAGTCAACCAACTACTTCTTTCAGAAGAGAGTGAGCGAGAGAGAGAGAGAGAGAGGAGAGAGAGAGAGAGAGAGAGAGAGAGAGAGAGAGAGAGATGAGAGAGCGAGAGAGAGAGAGAGAGAGACAGAGAGAGAGAGAGAGAGAGAGAGAGAGAGAGCATTGCAATGTACATCCACCAGTAATCAATATACCTACCTACCTGCCTATCATCCATCAGTCAGGGTTAGGGTTAGAATGGAGCTGGTGTGAGCTGCAGCCTTGGCCTGACCTCTGGCCTGGTTTCCCCCTGTTGACCCCCAGCCAGAGGCAGGGTGGGCGGGGGCTAACACAGGCCTACGTGACTCCAGGAGCAGACAGGAATGTCAGGTATGGCTGGGAGCCTCAGAACATACTTACCAAGGAGTGTATTGTACATAGATATGGTGTGAGCGTGTGGAAAGTGCAAGGCTATGTACATTTTAGGTGTGTAGACCATATGCAGATCAATGTGTGTGCACAAAAGCGTTTAACATTTGTTTGCATCTGCAAACATTCCTGGAACATTCAGTACCAGAACCTGAACATGCCCTGGGTGTCTGTGGCTTGCTCTATTGCTTCTTCCCCCAGTCAGATATGAAACACTTGTAGAGAAAACCTCATCACGTCTCTGCTCCATGAAGTACGTCAGAGAACTCATGACTGCCATTCCTCCACGTCAGGAAGCCGTGCCATATACTGGAGCTGGGAGACGGGGCGTGGGTGAGAGACCTGCACCTAAACGGTCACACGCTGCACCTCTCAAACCTTTGACAGGCAGATAAAGAGGTCATGGCATTCTCAGCTCGTCAAAGCACCTGGCCCGGGATCACAGGGCTTTCAGAATAAATTATTTGGAAATATCAATATTGAAATGGCAACTGTGTTTTCATGTTGCCCTTAACATTATAGGTAGAAAGAGAGTGAGTGAGTGAGTGAGGGAGAGAGAGAGAGAGAGAGAGAGAGAGAGAGAGAGAGAGAGAGAGAGAGAGAGAGGGAGGGAGAGAGAGAGAGAGAGAGAGAGAGAGAGGGAGAGAGAGAGGGCGGTGGAAGATAGGGGGTTACAAAGAGAGAGAGGTACAGAGAAGGTAGTGGGGGTGTCAGGAGCCAGCCAACGTGAGGTGCAGAGCGCGAAAAAATAAACAGATGTGAGCTTTGAGGATATTCTTTCTGAAGCTTAGCGGGTCTGAGTCTAAATACGGTGGCTGGTAAGCCATGTAAATAGGCCTGTGTTTACCTGTCTGAACGGCCCAAATTAATCACCCACGCCGGCAGAGGCTGCAATGGGAGGGGGCAGGAGTGTAAACAGGGCTAAAAGCTACTGGTTGGCACCATTTTGTTTTGGTTAGGCTACAGAGTGAGTGATTAGGCCCCACCGCTGTGGTGAAGGGGTGGCGGGAATGATGGAGGAGGCTGTGTGTGTGTATGCGTGTGTGTGTGTGCGTGTGTGTATGCGTGTGTGAGTGTGTGTGTTTGCATGTGCCTCTGTGCCTGTATGCCTGTGTGTGTCCTCCTCTGATTACATCCATACAGTAGATGTAGAGGATGGTTCATTCCGGCTGAGACGGGACACGTCCATCTCTGTCAGCAGGGAGACCGCACCTCGGCTGATGGCTCAGAGAAGACAGGAGGACCAGTGGGGTTCGGTCTGTTCTGCATCTCCACCATGTCATCTGCTGTGGTGATAGCTTTCATTTTAATCAGTACAATTGGGCTGGGATCAGAAGGGGCTTTCAGGTGCAGAGAAGAGTCAGGTTTGGATTAGCTGTCTGCGTAGCCGCACAAGGAAAGACTCTAAACCACACGTATTATCATACAATTTCCCATACCTGGCCCGATTAATGTATCTCCTTTTTTTCTCTTTCAGGGGGGAGAAATGGTTTAATTTAATATATGCTTGGCATTTAATCATAAGCCGTGCGTTTCAAGGCTATGCAGGGTGTTAATAATGGCAGCCTGGCTCACAGGCCATAGAAACAGAGTCGGGTTCTTTGATTTAGCAAATTCTCGTTCCTCAGGTCTGTTTTATGCTCTGACTAGAGCGAGGGGAGATAGCGGCTCGCAGAGTCATCAAGGATCACCCATGACACAGAAGGGAGGGCAATGAAGGAATAAATGTATATCTCTTTATCATTTCTTATCTATATCCAGGCAGGTAGTAAATCAACACTGGCTTCCTTTCCCGCTTTATCTTTGAAACGCCTTCTCTCCCGCACATGACTGCTGAAACACACACACACACACCTTGAAATTCCTGACATGTTCTTGTCAAGCAGCAATGACTTGTTAAGTAACCATACAGACAAACTGTATGCATTACAAATGATTACTTTTAGAGAGAAAAAATTGTAACTTAAAAAAAAGTTAATATTTTTACTATTATAATCCCAAACCATGACAGTAATGGGGCTTGTTGTTGAATCATATATCCATAGTGAGTACACTAAATCCTACATTAAAAGTATTTCTTGCAATGCAAACTTTGAGAATCTTATAACTTCAATATGTCTCCAATATTCCGTGGCGAGACTCTTTAACAATACACTTCTTAGGATAGTAACTGAACTAATGTGTTTCCTTAAAGTACTCATGACATGTTTGTCTTGGGCTAATTCCTCTCCAAACCACGACAGCCCCGACCTACAAAGTCAACCACCCTGTCACACCTCCTTTCTCTCGCTCACTCTATCTCTTCACTTTTACAAGAGGGGGCAAAAGGTTTTCCTTGGTTTCTGTGGTGTGAAATACGTCCTGTCAGAGGAGAGAAGGGCTTACACACACGGCAGCATCGCTGTACATGAACAGTCTGGAGGGGGGGGGGGGGGGGGGGGCACAGCAAGACAGCACTTCCCTCCATTGTGTGTGAATAACTTTAAAATAGGAAACTAATCCATTCTGCCCTTAATTGCATGCCACGTCCCTGGATGTGTCTTTCCCGCAGTAGCACAATACGGAAGAAGCACTTTTTAAACAGCCTTCCCGAGATTCCCATTTCAAACGCTGTAATGAGTTTTTAAAGAATATAATGGTGCTATATTATATTACCTTATACATTATGGTGAAGGGAGAGAAAGAAAAAAAATAAACCTCTCCTTAAAATGGAGTTAGACTTTTCAAGCATGGAGGGTGGAATGTAAAGGAAGAATGTGAGTGTGTGTGCATACGTGTGTGTGTGTGTGTGTGTGTGTGTGTGTGTGTGAGGAGACATGAGATGGGCTCCTGCTAGGAGTGTAAGGGGAGAGAGAGCTACGAGGATTAAGGTCTAATTTCTCCTGTCCCTTTATTTGAGACGAGGCAATCCAGCAGATTGATTGGGACTTTTAATTAAACATCCGTAATTATGCCCGAAATCTAGCTGTTTGAAAGGGGAGAATTAAAGTTCATTTTGTGGTGCTAATTATTAGGCCTTGTCCTGATGTGTTTCTACCCTGAGAGCTCCTGAATTTGGGGCGACATGGGACCCTGGCTCACAGATGAAGCACTGTAATGAAGCTGGAAAGGTTAGGAAACAAAAGAGATAAAGAGGGGGGAAGTTATTTAGAATGAAGAAAGAGAAAAAACCCCCGCTTCTGACACAGATGAATCTGATGGGGCTGCCTTTCCTCTAATAGCCCTCTTTTGAGTGTCTTATCGGACTTCAGAAATGACACGTCCTGGATTGTTCTTGTCCAAATCTGTCGTTCCTTCACATCTGCCTTAGTTTGCCCAGATAATTGGCTAGATTTCTTCACTCTTCCCCCTCAGCCATTCTGGTTCATCTTCAGAGCCAGTCCACTTGTCGGCTAGGGAGCACTTCATTGCTGACATGCACGACTTTTCCCCCCCTTTTTTACATTACGTAGCATTAGCTTCACCAAGCTGAAGGGAAAAAGCAATAGAGGAATCGTTTTAAGGCCGAACAGTTGAATCGCGATTGGGGCTCAGGACTCAATCTGTGTGCTGGTGATGATGGTGCTGGAGTTAGCGAGTGGCACTGCCGTGATTAGACCGTCTTAGAGGGGGGGGGGGGGGGGGGAAGCTGGTGGGAGGGGTCATATATGTGCTATTTTGCTGATAGCCTGGGAATCGGGATGTCCTGCTCCACTGCTCTCGCAGTAAAGCCATCCAACCGAAGAGCTAGGCAAAGTGGGGAAGGTGATTTTGTGCGTGCACACACACACCTATGCACACACACACACACACAGACAGTCCCATGTGTCGGTGTGTGTACACACTTTGAAATGGGTGAACCCATACTCCCACACGCCCCTCCTCATCTCTAATGTGCCAAATAGACAGAAAACGTACATATGCAGATTATTGTGGCAAAGAGAGAAATGATTTACCAAGAAATGTCCAAAAATTGGAAAGTAATTGAAAACGTTCAGCGGGCTGTGCGTTTGGAATATTTTCACGTACGTTTATTTAGTCAGACACCCAAAGTCAAAGACGTGGGAGTTTTGGGGAGGCATTCACTTCCCTTCAA
Organism: Hypomesus transpacificus; assembly: GCF_021917145.1. Classification (NCBI taxonomy): domain Eukaryota; kingdom Metazoa; phylum Chordata; class Actinopteri; order Osmeriformes; family Osmeridae; genus Hypomesus; species Hypomesus transpacificus. The sequence continues at coordinate 30,258 of NW_025813962.1, forward strand.
CCCAGCACCACCTTTCTCTGTCTCTCCTCTCCTCTCTTTCAGTCTGTCCATCTGTCATCCGAGCTCGCCCACCGAAGACGCAGTCTACCCAGGACCATTTAGCAGGGACACAATTACGCAATTGTGCGACCAGACAAACGCTGTGTAGGACAGTAGGGGACGGTGGAGGAGGGGTAACGCAATCTCCCCCCCTCCTCTCCGCCTCTGTGCTGTCCCTGCCCCCCCCCTCCTCTCCGCCTCTGTGCTGTCCCTGCCCCCCCCGCCTCTCTCATCCCCAGCTGTCCATCTCAGGCCGGGGAACAGTGAGGGAGCTGTGTGGCTCCGCCGTGCCAAGGCTCTTCCCAACAATTACCTTCAATTACGGATCACTGCAATGTGGCCCACTGAAAGGTACTGCCATTAGGAGTCTCTCTCTCTCTCTCTTGCGCTCTCTTTCTCTCTCTCTCGCTCCGCATGCTCAGGTCTGGAGTCTGGCCAGGCTCCATGTGAAAACGACTCAAATAGCCCCCGCTCGCTTTACACACCCCACAGCTCAGCTTACATGAGGCAGCCCCAAACCAGAATACCTCACCAGTACCACTTTAATACACAGTCTCTCTCTCTCTCTCTCTCTCTCTCTCTCTCTCTCTCTCTCTCTCTCTCTCTCTCTCTCTCTCTCTCTCTCTCTCTCTCTCTCTTTCTCTCTCTCTCTCCACCAGTCTTCTCTTTGTTGCAAGGAATGGCTCCTCCTGTGGGATATCGTGTTTGTTGAAGAGAGTGAGCGAGAGAGAGAGAGAAAATCTGAAAAATAAAGAGAAATAGAGAGAGAGAAAGAAAGAAATGGTGTGAGAGATGGAGAGTGTGAGTGCAAAATAAAGATAGATGGAGAGAGATAGAGAATCAGAGAGACAACAACAAGGGCTGAGAGAGACGGGGAGAGAGGGAGAGAGAGAGAGAGAGAGAGAGAGAGAGAGAGAGAGAGAGAGAGAGAGAGAGAGAAAGAAAGAAAGAAAGAAAGAAAGAAAGAAAGAAAGAAAGAAAGAAAGAAAGAAAGAAAGAAAGAAAGAAAAGAAAGAGAGCAATGAGTAGTAACAATGATCATTTTTCAAAGGAATGCAAATCATGTCAAAAGTTGATAAATGCAATGCATTAAATGTTTGTGGAGTGGAGTGCTCTGTAAGACTGTCACTGGATTTTCTGGAACACAGAGCTAGGAAGCTCTGCTCCAGGCTGATTCAGCCAAGGCACTAGCTGCTGGTCTCTGTGTTCACCACAAGCAGGGCTCACATTTGTATTCTCATTGTGAGGCTAATTACCTGGATATTTGTCCATATTCCATTCTGTATCCAGTACACAAACACACAGCTCAGAGAGGCTGGTACATTTTCATTACAGATGCTGAGCCCCACCCCCTCATCCCCACTGAGGGACAATGCTGGTGTGCTGGCTCAGTCTGGCTCCGATGTTGGGTCCCATCTCTGTCCCAGGCTGGGGAGGGGAGGGGGGGGGACAGGGGTCTCTTTCTGAACAGGACAGCTGTGTTTGGGATCACGCTTCTCTGTTACACAGGGGCTGACCACAGCCATCGCTGCCTCCCCGTCCCCCCAGCCAGCCTGCCCGGGAAAGGCCTCCAGGGCACCACAACCTGGACACCAGCACAGACGTTTGTGCCTCTCTCTTTCAAGGCCAGCCAAGACCCTTTCTCCTCTCCTCCTCTGCACTCCTCTCCTCTCTCTCAGCCCAGAGAAGCTCCCCTGCCACCTGGCACAACGCTCGGACTTACTGCTGTGCTTGTGTCTACATGTGTGCTTGTGTGTACCTTTGGCTCCATGTTCTCCATGTCTGTTCTTTTCTTCGAGTGTGTGTGTGTGTGTGTGTGTGTGTGTTTGTGTGTGTATGTGTGTGTGTGTGTAAGAGCATTGTGAGTACATTTCCTCTGTGTCGCTTCCATGTGTATGATTGTGTGTACGTGTGTGTGTGTGTGCAATATCCCCATTTCATTCAACACCCTGGGCCAGACAGTTGGATGAGTTCCGCAGTGTGACAACCTGGTTTGTTTTCATCATACACACAGGAGTGGCCAAACAGACACCTTCCCTGGGATAGTCCCCCGGTCCAGCCCCCCCCTTTCCTCGTCCGCCATCCCTACGTAAATACTGGACCAGAGGCTAGGAAGCATCCCAGGAAGTGATGGTCCCCCCCCACCCCCCCGGTTGCACTGAGTCTCAGACATTGAGAATCTGACGGAGAGATGGATTAATAAAGACAAGAGTTTCAGCACTGAACGAAAGAATGAAGGGAGAGAAGGAGATATAGGAGAGAGAGACACACACAGAGCGATACACAGAGAGAGAGAGGGAGAGAGAGAGAGAGAGAGAGGGGGAGAGAGAGAGAGAGAGAGAGGAGAGAGAGGAGAGAGAGAGGAGAGAGAGAGGAGAGAGAGAGGAGGAGAGAGAGGAGAGAGAGAGAGAGAGGAGAGAGAGAGAGGAGGAGGAGAGAGAGGCGAGAACGGGTTGGGGGTGAGGTGCAAGGTTTGTCAGGGGTGAGCCTCTGGAGTAGACTTACGTATATCTGTGCATGGCTGCTGTGCTGTGTTGCAAGAATGCGTTAAACATTCAACTCCACTGGCTGCAGTCAACCTCCTTCTCAGGAATCCGGCGTGTTCAGAAACTGACTGCGGTTGAAACTAATTGACTGTAATGACAGTGTTTATTAAGAAGAAGATTCACACCACCCAAAGACAGAACAAGACCCTGCTTTTCTTTACTGCCTATAGGATAGAGACTGTCAATGGTTACAACCATAAACACATGCTGGCACATCCACTGGCATGCCAGCATGCACACACTCACAGTACAGACACATACACATATGCGTGTAAACACACACTCACAAACACAGCAGTGTGTGTGTGTGCCTCAAGAAAGCAGAAGCATAGCGTCTAGACAGAGGTCATAAATCAGCCATTTTTGCATTAATAAACCGAATGACAAAAGTGCTGATTAATCAAAGCCTGTGTGTATAGGTTGAAGAGAGGCAGACAATAAACAAACATTCCCTCCCTTGGCACAATTCACACTTAATAATAATAATCCCATTTATGATGACATGAAATACGTTTTGTTGTCCTGAGGCAAAATGTGTCCTCAGTTCAAAGTGTTTGAGTGTTTGACTATGTCAGTGCCATATAGTGAGTCATATATTTACAGTAAGATGGCCCTCAGGTACACACACACACAAACATACACGCATCATTGTTGCCATTTGCCAATGTAAAAAGCATACTTTACATCAGCATTCCTTATCAATTTTTTAGAGTTACAGTAATGTTTCCTACAGTATGTAGTAGAACCTTTGCTGCCCTTGCCAACACAGAAATACAGTATGTCCCAAAATAGAAATAAATAAATACAAATAAACATGTGTGATTTTGTACATACAAAGGTTTATGTGTGTGAATCTGTGTGTGGACACACTTGTGTGTATGTGTGTGTGTGTTTTGAGATTACTGGTTGTGTTCCGAGCGTTTTTGCGGTCTGTGATAAGCACCAAGTCAGGAAAATTGAGATGAAATCTAGCTGGGTTCTTATTTGTGCTGTTGTTCCCGACGTGTCAGATAGTGTAAACACAGTGAAACAGCTCAGATACGTTTCAGAGGTTATCAGATTGGTAATTGTCTGTGCCTCTTTCAGAGAGCATGTCATTCTGAAGTAATATCTACAAACATGATCCACAGTCAACTTGATGTTCTTAAACTGGCTGCTCTGTCTCTTCGGGCACACACTGACGTGCACACACAGAGACATTTGACATCAGACCATTTATTCTTTTTCATGTGCGTGTGTGTGTGTGTGTGTGTGTATGTGTGCGTGTGTGCTTGCATGTGTGTGTGTGTGTGTGTGTGCATTACAGAGACACGATAAGATTTGAGCTGTTTTTCTAATTAGAAGTTAGTGGAATTGTGATCATTATTTTCCCCTCAATTAAATGATACAGCCTTCCACAAAAGTAGCATCTAATCAGTTTGTAATTCATACTCTGGATTTTCTCTGTTGGCATGCTGTTTCCCATTCCGACTAAAACAAAAAGAGGATGCTTTTATGTCTGCCATGGTGAATGTATTTGTGCATTACTGTGGATCCAATCAGAGCATTTAAAATGTACTTTTGTTTTTGCAGAGCTGTGTGTATGCGTGTACATGTGGATTTAGGGGTTGTGGTACCTGTTTATCGTTTGTGCAGTTGAACTCCTAAGTGGTTCTGATGTGAAACATAAGGCTAAGGACTTACTGTTGGGGTTCTGTTGGTGAATCTGTTTTATTACATGTTGGTGCAGGGCAGCATTTCTAGATATGTAAATGACCTGGTGAGTGACAATAAACACTGTAAGTGCCGTCCACACATATTATAGACAAGAGACACAGAGACATACGCACAGACAATGTATGCAGGACATTATTGAATCCTCTCTGTCTCTTTCTGTCTCTGATTCTCTCTCTCTCTTTCTCTCTCTCTCTCTCTCTCTCTCATATATATATATATATATATATATGTGTGTGTGTGTGTGTGTGTGTGTGTGTGCATGTGTGCATGGATAAGGATCAAGGATGAGCTCAGGTGATTACACTCTTTAGGCCATAACTAATTGCAAGGTCTGTGCTCTAAGTACTGTAAGAGTATTAATTAAATCAGCCCATTAATCAAGGCCTTTGGCACACCAAAACAGACAGGGCGGTTATAGGCAAATTCTTGCTCTTCTTGTTCTCTCTCGAGGTGTGCGTGCGTGTGTTTGCGCATTCTGTAATGTATGCTCCTCAGATACAGCGCCAGCGCCCTGCGGACAGTAGAAGAGGGGTATGATGGGAAGTCGAGTTGTCCTGGATGACATTCAGGTAGGTCTTCTCCGTTCTGAACACACTCAGTAGAACACACACGCTCCAGTCTCTGTCTGCTTTTTACGTTTGTTTTAGAATTCGATGCATTTTCACACACAGTAACATGGCTTAGTGGTGATTTATGAGTACGCCTCAGCTAAGCACAGTTCACTCCCAGGTATTTGTTGATTTACTTTCCCCTCATGTTCTTAAAAGCAATCTAACATTGGATGAATACAGAATAAATCACACAAGCTTCTGTAACCTTTATGAAGTCCCTTTTAGTGAACAAACACTGTCGTGTTTGGTTATGTAAAATATTCATAGTTCCCGCACTTTTTACAACTCCTCTCGATACCTCTTTACTTAGAAGTTCAAATTATGCACTGAATCTTATTAAAGCTTCAATGAGTGCTCTGAGCTTCAATTTATACATATGCATGTCTTTAAGCTTTAAATATGGAGGCCGCTGTTGGGAAGTGAAAGAGTCAAATCCTATTATATCATAAGAGTTGGATGTAGAGTAGTAAGCCCTGTGACTTGGAGCAGACCGGCTCTGCAGAGACAAAAGGCATCAGTGCTAAGCGACTAAGGTGATTTTGATCGAGCGCTCTTAAAGAAAGAAAGAAACGAAAGAAAAAATAACATCTGAAAACCAATTCGTCTAACAAAGGACCGAGTGTTCCCCGGTGACAGATTCGAAAGGGGAGAGAAAAAAAGTGGAATGAATGACTGAAAGGAAAGAAAGGTTTTTTTTATTTTTTTTTATCAAGGTGTTGAGTTGGAGGACTAAGAGGTGGTGGGGGGGAGTGAGGGGGTGGGGGGTGCACGGGTTGGAGGGATGGAAGAATTAGGAACCCCCTTCAATCAGCCAAGCTAATTTATTTTTATCTCCCTTCCCCAATCGCCTGCCTAAACCGGAGGACATCATTTTCATGTCCGTTCCCACTCTCTCTTCTTTCCTGCAGTCTTGCCGGTGACTACCGCCTGTCACTGTGGCTTCCACTCATCCACAAAATGGCTGCTGAGGGTTCGAGGATGATGCTCAATTTGTAGAGCTTCTGAAAGTCAAAGGGTCTGTGAGAGACGAGTCAGGACCAGAGTCAGGTTTCCCTAATGGCTGCATTGGGACCAGGCCGTCTTCTGATTGGCCTGTTAAATGATTTTCTGGGCTCATGGCCCAGTCGGGACCCCTTCATGTCTTTGTCCTTGGACGGACGGACAAAACGGGTTGTGAAGAGTGTTAAGCATCAGGTCACTAATGAAGGTGGAAACAGCATTCAGGGAGGGTCTGCTCAGGGATCAGGGTTCAGCTCAGAAACACAACACTGAGTCATTTTCACATTTACCCTGAATGGACAAAGCACTCTGAGACAATCATTTTCATGTCTCCGTTTTAGAAGTATTCTGATCAATAAAAAAGGAAAACCAAAGATGATAGTATTGTGCTGTAGTGGAAAAAAGACTAACATATTCTAATTCTTGGCAACTTGAAGAACATTACACTGAATGCAAGTTCCAAACTGATAGTGTGTTCACTGGACACTGTTTTCATTGTACAGAACACAGTAGAGATTAGTGATTTCCAGACTTTCTGTAAGATATTGTAGAAATTGTGTTCTTCACTTTTCAAAGCATCTGACACTCTTTGAATCCCCATTGACAAGCTTCCCAAGTGCTTTAATGCCAATAGAAAACAACACGGTTCTACAACAAAAAGGACATCCAGACACACATGCACTTTAAGATAACAGTTTATTCTTCTGGGTTGAAGAGTGTTCTGTATGTAGTAGTTTCCTGTTTCCTATTTTTCAAAAAGCTGCACAATGTTCAGGTTGAGATTACCTCTGTGATATGAGCTCTAAGGTGCGCTAGCGAAGACAGCGATGACCCTGTTCACATCGACTCAGGCTAGGAAGCCTACACACACACACACCCACACACACACACACATCATTTATCTCTGCATTCTCACCACTGTTGTGAGACACAGCAGCCCATTAAGCTAAAACCAACCGAGACGCATGCGTATATCTGAGTTTCTACAAATGCAGATCATTATTTGAAATACCTGAGGAGTAGGCCTGTTCCATTTCAACTCCATGAAACTCCACATCATCATTAATCTGGTTTTAATGTGTAATTGAGTCTAAGTGCAGGTGTGGGTCCATGAAGCCCTCCCAGGCTAGCATGGTGCTTCTGCTGTGAAAAGGGAAACAGGCGTGGTGAGGCTGAAGACGAGGCTGAACCATGGAGAGCCCCACACAGCAGAAGGAGGCGCATTAACTCTTTTTCATTACTGTTTAACTTCTCCACGGTCTTTCACAATTCCTACTCTCAGGTCAACGAAAGATTAACTGGAAATGTGCAGCACCTCGAGCAACCGCTCCTCTTCATTTTAAAATGTCCTATGTGCTTCAAATTGTGGGAGGGGAGAAAGAGTGAAAAAGGCCCTAACAGAGACATTTATAATATATGTATATGTATTTATATATATATATATTTCCTACAATTCATGATGTAGATAATTCTGAGTTTTCACTTAATTAAACTTGTGCATGCACTGCAAAGTTGAAAAAGGAAAAAAAATGCACTTATGTCATGCCGTGAAAATGGGCAAATTATCAAATACAAATTAATTAGTGTTTTGAATGTGCGGAGCAATGAATTGCATTTAGAAAATTAAAAGATATGCCTTCTCAGTCTTGCTGTGTGAGTGTATAATTTGTTACTCTCAAGTTCAAAAACCAAAAGAAACACTTTATAAACGCAGCCTCTCTAATTTTATACATTAGGATATTGAAATGATTTTCATAATGTCTATCCCCTAAAACTATACTCTGCAGAGTTTTAATTAAAATAAATATGGAAATTGGGGCAAGTGAAACAGATACATATCGTGTGTGACATCCAAGGATAAACCTCACCACAGGTTACGAACGCTCAGTTGTCATTGAATAAAGAATTTATTTTAATTATTTGTTTCCTTTTTTTGTTCTTTAGGCTTACACATGCTATGAACAAACCTACAGTACTGGACTGTGACCCCACTACAAGCCCCCAGACTCCTTCAGACATGGGGTGTTTTCCTTCAGAAACAATCCATAAGACTGACCTTAAAGGCTTTCAAAACCATGAGAGGACCTTTCTGAGAGAGTACTTGTTTCAGCCCTTCTTTAGAACACTGCCAGCGAAGGCACTTCAACACAGCCTTGTCAGAACACAATATGAGTCATACGTCTATCACCTTTGACGTATCAGTCACACATTTAAATATGAATATGACAAAGGACATTCAAATATCTTTTCATCACATCTAACAAGTGATCACACGTCCCATTAGAGTTGAGGTTCCTCACAGCAATATTGTGAAGTGTCAGTGGCACCTGAAGAAGCACTAGTACCACATTCTGCCCACTCTGGAACACTTCAAGCCTTATTGAGTCTTCCCATTCAACCCACCTTCAGACATCGTGTTCATTATATTCTTTCATATCACGTCCCTCTCTACATTATGTTTCCCTCCAAACTTTTTTTTCTTCTTTGGTGCACAGAATGGTAGTGTGTATATCGGTGAGTGTGTGCGTAAGAGAGAGAGAGACATGAAGACAGAGAGAGAGAGAGTACACTTTCCGCACCCCCGGCCCCTATTATCCCTCCCCGAATAAACGTGCATGTGGTAGAAACGATGGGATGGAAGAGATGAGGCATTGAGTTAATTAACGGCGTGTCGGAGAAGCAGACATAATAGTACACCTCAGAAAAAGACTTGACATTGAGATGGACGGATAAGTCATTAATTGGTTTTCTTATTGGTACAATGGCTTCGGCAGGAGAGGAGAAGGTCAAGGCGACTTTGACAGGGACCACAACTATATTATGTGGAGGAGTGCCAGAGTATGAAAGGGGGACAGATGCAAAGTCGATGGGAGATAAAGAGGTTGTGAAACAAAGTAATTACACCTGAGGCGTGTGCTCGGGCAGGGATATGGTGATGCAGGTCAACTAAACCAGGCCTGTACAATCTGCAACCCCAGACATAAGATTTGTCTTCAGCCAACCAAGTCCAAGGCATGTTTTTTTTTGTGTGTCTTTTTCTTTTTTTGCAACCTCTTGTAGTTGTTTCTCTTCCTTCTCCACCTCTTCTTCCTCCTCCTCTCCCTCTCCTGCTCCCAGGAGAGAGCAGTGGCACCCAGCTGAAACGCATATAATTCCAGTGCAGAGATGAATGCAGGTGATAGGGCGAGGAGGGGGAATACGGGGAGATAATTACGGGCGATACTCATGATTGTGAACGCGGCGGTGTGAAAAGGTGGGCCGCAAGATAAAACACTCATCAGAGAGAGCGAGAGAGTGCTGGATAAACAAATGCAGGGGAAAGAGAAGGAACAGGAGAAGGAGAGAAAGAAGGAGAGATAGAGAAAAGAGAATGGCAAGGTTAAAGGCATTGAGATTAAGGTTATGCCTGGCATCTAAAGGGAATTCAGATAGTATTAAAAACAGCAGGGACATGAGCTATATCTAGCCACAGTCTTGAAATCGTTAACACAGACATGTGACCATGTTGCCAACACAGTCTGGCTTACATTTCTGCATTTCCCGACAAGTTGATACACTACTACTTCATTGATGCACTTGAGTTCATAAAATGGTTGGCTATTTAGGCTGATACTTAAACATACCACTTTACAAAACATTAAATAGGGCCAAGACTTTTTCAGGAAGTGGTTCAGTTTGTGCTATTGGTCGGAGGAGGTATCAACCCATCCTTGTTTGAGATGTGCGTGTATCTTGCCAAGGTGGTGATCACAGACATGTCCACTCAGACAACAGTACACACATGTGGCCACAGCCTCTGTGATTTTATCACTCACAAAGTCTCAGTCTCATTCTCTGTCACACACTTTCTCACTCTCTTTTCCTGTCCAATGCAAAGGTAGGCGATGATAGACACAGATACCTCTTCATGGTTTGAATGATAAGCAATCTCTATTCCCTTCCGAATAACAGCAAAAACAGCAAACTCAAATGAAGGCAGCCACAGAGCGATCTGTTGCTCCATTCTAAAGTCACATATCAGATGTGCTTTACCAGACATCTAATTTACCTAAAATGTTAGCACTTGTGATATTATTGATTTATTCATACAGTACACAGCTATATAAATGTTTTTCAAAGGTAATTTTTTTTTATGATATAACCTAGCTATTTCAGCCTTATATTAAGGTTTGAGACTGTTACTGTTGAACAATTTATTTGTAAATGGTCAATATGGTCAATAAAATGACCTTTTTTTTAAGTACAGAAAATGTGTGTTTAAATATGTGTGATTGTGAAATTCTGTGTGTCTCCACTGTTTTTGTGTGCGTGTATGTGTTAGCATGCATGTTTGCATGCATATTTTTTGGCCTGTGACTTGCTATCTAAACCATCCATCCTGCTCAAAATGTTCTCTTTATCATAAACTGATGGTGTTTCCTTTATCTTCATGGAATTAACAAGAAACATGAAGTCCCCTCATCAGACCACAAAATGTCAGTCACAGAACTGAGACAGATTGCATGCTTCTAAGATTTTAGCTAAAGGAAACATTACCGTTAAGTACTGCATTAATGAAACTATGCTGAATAGCACAGTTTGTACAATGCGCAATGGTCCAACGATTATCTGTTGTGTGCAGCAAACCCATTTCAAGTGTGACATAAAAATGCTTTGCTCTCTTTCTGTCCTCAGATTGTACATTTCCATTTTTCAGTCAAGATCATTATTCGTCTCTGAATATATTCCACAGAGATAAAAACCAAAACAATTTAATTTATCAAACTGTATTTAAATAAATACAGTTGTCAAGCGGGCCTGGAGGATGGTAACGGAAGGTTGACGCTGGATTTATTAAAACTCTTCCTTCATCTTTTACTGCACATGCATTCATCTTTCTGACGATGGAATATGAGTGAGATCCCAATCATGGCTCAAGGTGTTTCATTGGTCTGTTTTTGGTGTTTCTAGGTGAGTATGTTTTCTTCTGATCAGCTTTCAGAAATAAGTAATGGCATCTCCTTCAGATATTGCTCAGCCATTTCATATATGAAATGTACAGCTTATAAATCATATTGCCAGATTTAAATGTTTGATTCTTGTGTTTTTTATTCACTGACTGAAGAATGTGGTGGATGATGAGTTGGTTGAGATTGTAGTGTCATTAAAGAAGAATATTGCCGTCTGATGTGTATGTAAGAATTGCAAATGGTTGGCTGAAAATGATCAGTCATACTGAAGTTCCCCTAATAATGGGAGGGTGGTGGGGGGGAGGTTGTCATTGTAGAGGATGTATGACTTTACCAATTTTCCTTTCTACAATATTCTAGATGTGTACTTTCGTATGATACAGCAATGAGCAGTGCAAAAGTAAAATCAAACTAGGACACCCCAAATAAACAAGTTGTGTGCCATGTGTCTGCTGCTAGCGTTTGTGTATGATGAGTGGGTGAAGCCAGGTTTGAAACATTACGCCTGGGCGACCAACAAACACATATATATATATATAGGCTGCAATGGAAGCAGACTGAAAATGTTCCAGACGTTATCTTCCCCTCGATCTTAGACTCGGATGGTTGGATAAACAAGTCTCTTTTCCGAATTGTGTTTGGAGAGGGAATTGTGCCCGGTGTGCAGCCGCTGGGGCCATGACTGGAGCTGAGAGAGACCACTTTGTGGACTACACGGGAGAGGATATCAGGAGCAGATGTCCTTTCTGCTGCCGGACCAGTCTGGACTTCAAGCTCCACAGCTTACCATGGGGCCGACTAGGATCCATATATTCTGTTTTTCTGAATGTCTGTTCAGTTGATAGAAGCAAGGGCCGTGAGGATTGGGGAGTAAAAATGTGTTGTGTTTTGCTTGAGCAAGACTATGATAGTGCTCACACAGCCCCTAGTGGAACAAGTCAGAAATTAGCTTTTAGTTTCCAACCTTTTAGTTGGAAAGACATAGGAGCATGTAGGCCTACATAAGTATGACAAGGGTATATGTCAGTTCCATTTAGCTTTAGTAAATTCTGGGAGTACATTTCAATTTTAATTCAATAATCTCTAAAAGAACATTTCTAAAGTCAAATTACTTCTTGAATTTACAGAATTGACCCAGCCCCGTTAAGGATCTGCTAAACTTTGTAATTAGCGGATCCTCTATGTGTTTAATTAAACAAGCCACAGTTCTCAGCCCACTCCTCTCTCTTGGTTTCAGACCACAGTCGCCAATTCCCTCAGATACAGCAGTACTCTCTCTCCCTCTCTCTCTCTCCCTCTCCATCACCCCCTTCCTCTACTCATTTGAACTTTTCTAGAATGATACAGATTGTATCTCTGTCATAATTGCAGTGTAATTATAGGAGGTGATTCTCTCATGGTGCATGTCAGAGTCTGGAGCCACAGTGTGAGTAGAATAAGGTTGGACATTAAACTCATGAAACTGAGAAGCAAGGTGATGGGCAGGCTGGAATTCATTTTTTTTTGTATTACTTCTTGTACAGTACAAAAACAGTTTACTTCAATTTTTTATTCATATGACTTCCCATGACAATTAATTGTTAACTAACATTGTCTGTGACCTTGTATATCTTATATTATTGAACTTCCTCTGGCCCAGTGTAAAAAGTAATCCCATGTATGATAACAGTGTGTGGATGATAACAGTGTGTGGATGATAACAGTGTGTGGATGATAACATAGTGTGGATGAGTCTTGATGGAGCGGACAGTTGCATAACCAACCCTCTAAAGTAATGGTCCGAGGAATGTGTGACAGCAGTTATCGCAACGGTGCCTGAACATGGCCTGCAGGTGTTTTGCAGGTGAGCGTTGCCGTGGTAACATGCTGAACTGTGCTTGTGGAGGAAGTAAAAGGGATGACCACAGGTTTGAGACAACAGCACAAGGGTAGGCAGGGAAAACCACACTTACAGTAGTGAAAGGCAGGCGAGGAGGGATAGAGAGAGACTGGGGCCCTTACTTTGTCCTTCCTCCTTCCTTCCACCTGCCTCCACATTCACAAGGTAGGAAAAGTGGTGCAACTGACATTGGCTTTGTGTGTGTGTGTGTGTGTGTGTGTATGCATATGTGTGCGTGTCACCATTATGTGTCATTTTCCCTTAGAGTCATTTTGGAAACTAGCTTGCACTAAACTCCCCTTTAGATTTTTCTGTGTATTTCTGAGGTTATAATTCTTAGAGGTCCTTTTGATATTTTATCTGTTGTTGATAGTGAGAGTTGTCTGAGGAGGGGAAACTATTCATTCGGAAACATGAGTGAGAAAGAGTTAATTCTCTGAATCTTTGACTGATGTGTTTTCAGTTTGACTGCAGTTGCATGTATTCAGGTTGTGTGTGTGTGTAGGTGTAAACAGAAAGAGGACGTAACACATAGGTGAGTATTCTCCCTTCTGTCAATGTCAGTTTTGTTCTAAGAATTCAACCTGGTTCCTATGATCATAGACTGTCATCAAGTGTTTAGTGTACACTCTCAAAAAGAGCACATAAAAATCATATCGAATTAACTCCGTTCTCGTCCCCTGTTCTATTTCTCTGATCTTCCTCATGTTGTACCGCATGACAATCTTACTTCCTGAAGAGAGAAAGACATGCAATAACAATTTAGTGACAATCTTTTTTTCTCTGTAAAATCCACCACACCGGGACACTCATTGCATGCCCACCAACAATCTTCACCATGAAGAGTGTGCACTGTTTCTTTCAATGAACAGTTGCAGTCATTGTAGTTCAATATAACTCACTGCATTATCAGATTGTGAGGCTTTGAGGTGTGAACATAACTGTTCTGATAAAAAAAGGTGTTCAACTCTATTCTGTTGTGATTTACTTTTTTTGTTTTATTTTCTTCTGGACTTTAGAAAGATGGGCTGGCTTTATGTGAACAGTAGTCAGAAACTAAAAGGTAAGCACAGGGCCTTTTGTTGTTTGTGCTGATAAAAGCAAGTGAGGTCTATTTTTGTAGGATTGCGGCTCTCTGTGGTGAACTTAAGAGACAATCAGAGCAGCAAATATGCCTGTTGTGTGTGTGTGTGTGTGTTTGTGCGAGTGCGTGTGTATGTGTGTGTTTGTGTGAGTGTAATCCTATTGAATTGTCATGTGAAGTCTCTCCTCCAGTGTCTTCAGTGTGGTTTCAACACCAGAAGGACTAAAACTAGGTCAACAGAAACGTCCTCACAGTCGTACTGAGCGGCACCTTTGTATTATCACTTCAGCTGGAGAGAGGGCATCTTTCACTTAAAAATATGAATTGAACTATGAGAGATGCATCTTATTAATAAGAAGTTTTAAATAACTATTATTATTTTTGTTGTTATTATACAGGATTTATACAGGATATTCTAGCGTTAATATCACTTATGAAGTGATGCAAGTAAATAAAAACCTTGCAAACATTTTACATTTTCTCATCATTTTTCACAATCCCAATCATGCATCAAAGGGTTGCACACTACAACAACAATGTGCATACCGACCAATCATTTAAATACTGCAGTGTATTTCAAGAGAATAATGACAAAGTAAAAGAAAATATTCCAAGTGAAGTCAAAGTATTGAAACTAATTGAAACTACATTTCTTTTCATAGTTACAGAGAGGAAATAGGTTGCATTCTGCATCATCAGCCGCTTGATCATAAATGTCACTCCCATGACAAAGTGCTTTGATACTGTCACTGTAGGCAGAGCCCCCACTGTAGCGGTTCCGTTCTCAGCTGCCGTGTTATGCCCCCACCTTGTTGTTTTGGGTCATTTTGACCTGATGAATACACATGTTGTTACTGTTAATGACGTATTCTATGGTTTCCTTTTTTATTAATAATCGATACTTTCTTTTTCAGAGGTGTGAAAGTGCTTATTTGTAGACAACTCATTCAGGTCACAAAGTGTAGACCCACGTAAAGATGGAATAAGTGTGACTGTTCCCACAGCGCTCTCTTCTTTAGTTGTTGTTGTAAAAGTAAACATACACTGTGGGTGGAATCATTTTCTTCATTCATTGGAGCTGATTTGGAAACCAAGTTTCAGTGAGTAACTCAAGTTAGGTGATTTGTATCTACAGTTAAAGGAACACACATGCATCCCCCTTAAACACACACACACACACACATGTACATGCACAAACACACACACACACCTATTCCCACACAGCAAATTGTCAGTCTGGGAGTCAGGTGGGGGGAGACTAAAGACTGTAGATGTGTATCTGACGTTTCTCCAGTGGAGCATAACGACTGACCCTGTGAATGCACGGCCCTGCGTCCCCCCCTTCTTAACCCCCCAAGACCAGCCATGTTATCTGACTGTTTGAGGATGCTCGGTTCTCTTCTCCTCTTTGTGCTTGAAAGGGAAAGGCTGCAACTTGAGAAACTCCCATATTCACTTCCACGTCCTAGAGAACCTCTTGTTTTGTTTTGAATAGACTTTAAAATCGACTTTCCCACTTCTTTACCTAGTTGAAGAAGAAAAGTGTTCTCACAAGTAAGGCCTGTGGCTTGCGCATCTCTGTTTTATGCAGAATGATTTCAAACAAACTCATCGATACTGTTCAAGACAAAATAAGACATTACTAAACGTATTTGTCAGTGTACTATAGTTCTGCATTTAGTTTAATTTAATTAACTTATACTATTACACTTTTCTAAACACATTTTAAATACACAATTAAATCATTGTATAATTTAAAGAATGTGGTTAAAATATATATAACATTAATACATTGTTTATTTTTAAAACATTGTTCTCAAGCACGAGAATGTTACAGAACTACTGTAATTTATGTCAAAATGTTACTTTAACAATAACGTTCTTTTAATTCAATGATGTATCCAGGTCTGCTCTGATGCAGTGTGTTTAACACGTCAGCAAAAAGAGCATTTGAAAATGAAAACAAAATTTGCAAAAGAAAGAGATTGAGAGATAAAGAGAGCTGGAAATGGAAAATGATGAGTAGATATGTGTTGAGGCTGGTGAGGGTCGCGATACGGAGATGTGGCTTTGTGATCTGTCTCCGAGCATGGGGCAGTCTGACTGCTGCAATACTTTGTTTTGCACGAGCGCGAACACGATACAGTGGCTGGCAACCTCTAATAAACACTGTTGTCAAACCATTTTTTAAAGGGTTTCCACTCTAGCCATATTATATATCACTGAGAAATCAGGTTGCTTTTTTTTCAAACGTTCTCTCGCCTTGGTTCTGCCTACAACGTTAAACCGTCGCTTGTTGCTGTGTTTCCAGCCGGCTCTCCTCAGGACTCTGCAGTTCAAGGCAGCGTGTTGCTTCCCACAGCCCACTATCATTAGAGAGGAGAAATCCTTGTCATTTCAATGAAAGCTATTTAGGTACCAATTCACCCTGATGAATAACACTTTAATTAATCCACTTAATCTGGAATATGAGATTATTTTCCGTTTTCACACATAGCATGTACAGTGTAGTCCCTGTCTATTCACGATAGCTCCTCGCAGAAGTCAAGGAGTTTCCATTTGAACCTATTTGATAAGGTCTTGATCTGCATGCTGTATATTATAAGTGTCACATTGAGATCATAATGAAAGGAATCAGAGCAGAACAGGGAGTCGCTGTGATCATGTAGTATATATCATAGAGGACAGTGTGCTCTACTCAATGCTAAAGCCCTTTCTCTGCTTGGCTGTCGGCAGATAGCCTCTAATGCAATGGCCCCAGCCACATGCAGCCGTACACGAACCACGGGAGTGAAGCACCATATGCTAGTGGTTAGCTTTTTATTTGAGTTTCTGTCCTTTTACAATCAAATATTTATCAGCACTTTCAACCTAAAAGTCAAGAAGGGCCTTGTCAGACTAGAGGGAAATGGGTGAAAACAGAACAATATGTGCCACAAGACGCCCAGTTACTGTAGTCTGAAAGGAGATCACGTGTCTGTTGGAAACAGGTTCATCTTGTCTTCACATAGGACATAATCAGGTCATGTAAAACATGTGTGACATTACTGTAAATTGTTCTGTTTTTGTGCAGTTTTTGGCTTACGTATGATGTATACACATGTATTCCATTGTGGAAGTCTAATATAGTGCAGATTCTATCATCAACTAAAATGTTTGAAATTCATGTTGTCATACACAACATGATGTTACCAAAATGTTAATGGTGACATTTTCTGTACTGTCAAAAGGCAATGCATAGGATTTGAACTAGTTTTCCATTTATAATGGTCTGGTATTGTTGCTGCTCTTCAAACAATGTATATACTGTAGCTAAAGCTGGGTGGATAGAATGAATGACTGCATTCATTTTTTCTGTTAAAACTGTGTAGCAGAACACAACTGTTGCTTTAAAAACTTGAATTGTTTCATATATGTTGGAAAGTTGCAGAACAAAGATAAAAAAGAATACCTGGGATATTGGAATAGATCATATTCTGAGTATGAAACAGTGATTCAAAGTGCAAGTAGTACATTTGGGTTTTAACCACCCGAGAATTCATAGAAACCATGGCAACCCGGCATGACTTATTCACTCTCACATTTACTCACACACTCATCTCTATCATGTACGTGTGTGTGTACTTCGGTCTATGTTCTCTTGCATGTGCCTGCGAGTGTGTGTGTGTCTTTATGCTCACACGCGTGTGAGGGGGAGGGGAGGGGGTGTTTTAGGTTACAGCGTACAATCTAGTTAGCTCATTGTAGTCCCAAACTTCCCTCGACCGCTTGCCTTGTCAACAGCTACTATTATATGGCTCTCTCTCTCAGGCTCCTTCAAGTCTGTTCCTCCTTAGACCCTTCGTCTTCAGCAGACTGATGTCTCTGTGCCCGTCCAGGTTAACCGTCACACTGTGGGGGCATGACAAGTTCCTCTTTCACCTCATGTCCATTGATAAATACTCATAAACACTTCACATTGTGTACAGTCTCACAGCACTTCCAGAAAGTGGTTTTGATTGAATAGCGGTAAGTGTGTTTCTTTACATGCTACTAAATAATGGAAAGGGAAGCCTATTGATATGGCCGTGACTGACCCTAATCACTCAATTATAATCCACGCTGGATCAAATATTCACCAGCTCCTGAGGAGTCTGTCGGCTCCGTGAAGACCTTATCACCTGAAACCGGAAATCGATATCCACACCTCATCTGATAAGCTAATATGTAGGGGGAAAATGAACTTGTTTAAAGCATGTTAAGATCTGCAAAGCGGACATAAACTTGAAAGCTATTATTAGTAGTGAAATACTGTTCAATACCATTTTTATGGACACATGATTATTAAAATGAAATTGTTGAACTGATCTTATTGTTGTGGCTTTAACAATGTGTTTTTTGGGGGGAGTTTCTCTGTCACATCGATTAAAGGAGGGGTGATTGATGCACCATATGTTATTTTCTTTTTAAATACATGTTACCACTCGGACATCTCAATCAATGCACGGCCATATTTTGTTTTTCTGTTGAAAGAACATCTGAATAAGCAGACAGCTTTCTTGCTGGTCAGACAAGGACCTGCGTTTGAGTAGTGAGGCTGGAAGGTGCAGTGTGCAGGGGGGCAGGGAGACCATGGACAATACTGCTGTGGTCATGCCAGAAAGAGTGCTCTCTCTCTTCTCCCCTCTTATCTCTCTCTATCTCTCACTCCATCCTCTCGTTTCTCTCCTCTTTCTCTCTGGTTCTCACATCTTACCCAAACCACATCGAGAGGTTAGGATAGTCCGCTACCTTAAAAGGAGGTCTTCAGATGAAGACGAGCATGCATCCACTTGGAGATAAACGTCCTTTTTCTGGCTTTATCTAATCTGTGAAATCTACCAGAGAAAAAAATATTTCAGCTATTTGCCGTCTAATGAGTGGAGGCGTGTGAGCAGAGATAGATGTTATCAGTGGAACATTTAGTATTGTGGTGTTACACAGCGATGAGAAAACAACCTGAAACTCGGTGTGTTGTTTGCAGTTTTGACCAGGCATGAAACAGTGAAGCGGTTAAAACTGTTTCGCTGCACTGCAGTGTGCTGTGCCTTTTTAAATGACCTGTCCAAACACATTGACAATTACAACCGACAATAAGAAATAAAACATACAAATACAAATTGAAACTGCGTCCCTGTGTGTGTGTGCACACACCTTTTTGCATTAGAGGAACGGTCCGTGTCTTATCACAAGTGCTGATTAAGTCTCTGTCTACGATCATGTCTGGCTGTAAACAGAAGGCCTGTGACACCAGCAGCCCAGATGGGCGATTAGAGGTCCACAGTGGCACAGTGAGGTGAGGGTGGGATGGGGTCATCAGCTTCTCCCCCCCTCCCCACCACACACACACTTCCATCTGCACTACAGCATTATCAACCCATAAACCCTGCAGAGCTGTGATATGTACTGAGAGCTGAGGATAACAGCACCTCTCACTTTCACACAAACTCCACTCAACTCTGTGTGGAGTCGTTTTTATTTGGTTTAAGTGCTGAATTCTAGTGGTTTTCTTTCACTTTTTGGGGGGAAGAAGTTTAAAAGCACCAATGCAGCAGTTTATGTCTTAACATGGGTGCCAGTCTCATTGGTGGGACGGATTGAAGTGTGGGTCAGTCTCATTACCATTCATTAGTGCCATCTAGTGCCCACTTCTCCGGTGCTGGGCTGTACCCGAGCATGCTCAGAAACATGGAGTCATTGAGAGGACTAACATGTTCATTTAAACTGAAGATCAGAGGCTATGATGTACTTGTTGGAGCGCACCTTCAGACAACTGATCAAATGTGTTGTGCTACTGAGAGACACATATAGAAACTGTCTAAACCACACACCAGACTGGAAACATGCCAGTGCCAGAAACTGAAACCATGGTGAACATGGGTTGACTGGGTATAAACACTGAACACTGAACACAAGGAAGGAAAACATGGCGAACATGACTCAAACAACCACCCCAAAGACAATAGATACCCCCCCCAAAAAAACAACTTGATGGTAAGTAGCCATCTGTAACAGGCAGTTTGACTGGCCACACCATGTTCTGGTTTAAGTATTGCTAGGTTTTATGGCGTGTGGGGGCAGGTGCCAGGACTAATTGTTATATTGGTAACAGGTGTGGTGCGTCAGTGCCCGGAGAAGGGGAGGTGAAGGTCACGTGACGTCTTCATGACTTTTTGCTGCAGTAGCAGTGTAGTATAATTCAAGCCGTGTAGCACGATAAGCATCTTCTGTGTGAGTGGGTTCAGTATCTCAGCGAAGGCGTTGTCCACCAGCCAGCTACAGTCTGATAAGGAGTTCTAGAGACTTCTCTGGTTGATCTGAGCTTGTGATTCAGGTGAAAAAGATAAGTGGGAAAGGTTTGTACCTGAAATTCCCCACAAGATCTACAGAATGGCAAACACATACTGTACCACTGCTCATTCAAGTTTGTTTTGAGATGAGAAACATCTTTTTTTAGGGGGGGGAGTTCAATTTGAATCGTTTTGACGTTTGTGACATTATGTTCATATGGGGTCACCACTGCCAGCGCTCACAGTACCCATTGGTGGGTGATATGTGCCAACAGTCATTATTTCAGTAAGTGTGTCTGTGTGTCATCTGCTTCATGTCATCTGATTATTTTGATCTTCATTCTGTGACCCATTGTCTCATAGTTCTCTGTAATTTCAATTCAAAGAAACTTTACGTAGGCTTTTCCCTATTCCAAGAGCTACAGTTAAAATGTATGCATTCACATATATAAAAAAACTGAAATCATGAACAGCACTTTCAAAGTGCCAAAACAAAAGAAGAAAAAAAAAAGACCTACGAGTCATTCTGAGCCGTCAGCCTCCTTCCTGTCGCTGAGATGGTTTCTTCATTCATGTGGTGGGAACAGGAAAGTAGAGCAGAGCAGGCCAGCCTGCAGGGCTGTGTCCTGTATTACAACAGTAGGCACTGTAGCCCGTGTCCTTTTTATCTAAAGACAGAGTTGTGTATGTGAGTCCCACACCTTCTACATGTGGCTGTGTTGTCTCTTGGGTAGGAGATGGAATGGTCTCTCTGCTTTTCCACACAAGTGGTGGAGTCAGCAAGGTGGAGCAATGGAGTTTCTCTCTCTCTCTTTATTTCTCCTTCTCCCTCCCTCTCTCTCCCAGAGGAGCAGCCATGTCGATGGTGATTATGTCACCACTTAGTGAACTAACTGACACTGATGGGTTTGAAATGCACTCGCCGTCCCCATGGGCCCAACCTCCCCCACCCCACCACTCCCCCCCCCGTCCCCATGCCCCCCGTCCCCCCCCCACCGTCTGTCTGTCTGTCTGTCAGGCCCCTCTGTGCTGCGTGTCAAGTTACCCCCGAGTGACGGCAAGGCCAAGTTCAACAGCAGACCCCGCCATCAGCCCTCTGAAGAGCCTGTTTGAAGGAAGGGAGGGGGGAAGGAGCTCTCCTGCCCTCAACAGCCCCCCCCCCCCGACTCTGCTACCCTTGCTCCTTCCTCGAGCCTCTCAGCTTCTCACTCACCCCCTGCTTTTGCCCTTTCTCTCTCTCTCTCTGTCTCTCTCTCTCTCTTTTCTCTGCCCTTCTCTGCCGTCTCACTGTCACCTACTGCTTCTCTTCCCTCTTTTTTCTTTAGTCTTTCTTCTCTCCTTTCTCTCCTCGCTTCTCGGCTCCAAGAAAGAGTGAGAAAGAGAGAGTGAGAGAGAAGGCCCTTAATCACAACCTCCTCAGAGGTGAAAGGGAATGTGGATCAGCTTTCTACTTTAGCCTTTTTCAAAGGTCTTAGTCACTTTTTCCTTCTTCAACACTCTCCCTCCCTCCCTCTGTCTCTCTCTCTCTCTGTCTCTCCCTTTCTTTCACATAGAGTATTTTACAAATATATTAAACATGTATGTAATACATTGACTATTGGAACTGAATTTGTGAAGTTTTATGTAGTCAATTTGACTATTGGAACATGATTTTTACATAACCAGAAAGTTACAGAAATTCAAGTTTCTTGATTAATGCAACAACATTTGTTGTTTTAACTTTTAAACATAATCAGTTAAACCAAGTCTTGTAAATAAGCTGTTAAATGATGAACTGGAGACAGGAAGTGGAACTCTGTTGACTTCCCAGCTGAGGAGCCAGAACACATGGACCCTGCTCTCATGTTATTGTCAACTTCCATTAAGTCATTAGAAATTGTCATATGTGACAGGGCAATTATGATATCACCACACCACACCCTCCCCCTTCCCCTCCACACACACACACACAAACACACACACACACTCTCTCATTTTCCTTAGCTCTGTCCCATGGAGCAGAGATGGAGAGAGAGAGAGACATATGTGTTTAGTCTATTAAAAGAGACAGCCGGCATGCTTTAGGGAGGTGACCCCTGGACTGGATGACAGCTTCAGTTACACTAACACATGAGCTCGGGCCACATCCCTCCTTCTCTCTCCTCTCCTCAGCCGTGCCTGTCTCCTCCACCCCTCCCCTGCCCCTCCCCGTCTCCTCACCTCACCCCGCCTAGATACCAGGTTGCACCACACCACATGGGACTACCCTTCCAGCCCCTTGAAAGCTGTCAGTTGGAGTCCCCCTCACCCACTCTCCTCTGGGCCCTTTTCTCACACCACCCCCCAGCCCCCTGCATCCTGAAAGGGGCTTGAGAGAGGGGTAAGTGTGAGTGTTGCCCTTTTCTACTTTAAAGGTACATTGAAAATGAAACTGCTGGTTAGTAAGATATGTAGATACCACCCCCCCCCCCCCTCTCTCTCTCTCTCTCTCTCTCTCTCTCTCTCTCTCTCTCTCTCTCTCTCTCTTTCTCTCTCTCTCTCTCTCTCTTTCTCTATTTCTCTCTCTCGCTCTCTCCCTTTCTCACACACAAACACACACACGGTCATCCCCTCTCCATTTCTGATTTAATTAAGTTTAGGAAATGATAGAATAACTCCCTCCACCTGTGTTGGTTCACACTGAAGTAATGTGCTCATTGGCTCCCAACCCCCATTCTGTTGATAACTGTGTTCACACTACGGGTGACCTCTCCCTTCTCAGAGAGGAGGACAGACACTGGAGAGGTGATCGTGTGTACTTCAGAAGTGTATATCTGTGTGTGTGTAGGAGTGGAATGTGAATTCTGTGTGAAGATTGTGTGTGTGTGTGTATGTGGTTGTATCAAGAAAAATGTATCTTTTTAATGAGTTATAAAGTGTTCACAATATATATCCTTTTCATCATACCGTTCTGTTACCAATGACTTACTTATATTAAGTTGTGTGAGAGCTATTTAAACTTTTCCCCAAGACTTATCTCTTGTTGATTCTTCTTATGGCATCCTATATCATTAGTCCTTTACTTGACAACAGTTTATATGCTTCAAGCCTGGAGGTTAACTTCCCACTGAGTCGGTGCTTACGAAAGAGGGAGACAGAAAAGGGAGGAGGGAGAGAGAACCAGGGGATGACAGCGGTGGGAGTGACTGGGTGGTTGTCTTGCCGTGCAGCGCCACGGTCTTGAGTGAGTGGGGCTCCGGGGGCTTAGCGTTTCCGTGGTGATGGGGCCTGCGTTTTGACTGCGGAGAGGAGAGACCAATTAGGCCGTTAACCTGAGTGCTGACGGGTGGATTATTCCCTTGGCTCGCCCGCCCCTTTAAAAAACAGGCAGTAATAACAATAAGGCTGGTAATAACTCAGGTCTTAAAGGGACGGCCCGGGCCGCGGAAAGAACTGGAAGTTTTACCCCATGACGAGGGGCTTTGCTGCACCTCTATCTGACAGATGTTGTTTCACACACCAGGTTGGGTTGAGAGTTTGACGCTCTGGCCAGTAATGTCCTTCCCAGCTGTTGGGGAGGCTGCAGTGTGATGTTTGAAGACGCCGCGCTCCATTGTCCCTGTAACCCTGGCCTCTGTCTGAGAGCAGGACTGGGCCCACTGACGCCATTGTTTGTTCATGTAGGGAAGTGTTGCATTTTCCATCAGCAAAAGCAAACAGTTTCACGACCTAGCCAGAGGAGAATCCCAGATGGAGCAGGTCTCGGATCTCCTGAGGGACCGGGGTGGGCCCGGGTGTGTGTGGGTGTTGTGTGTGTGTGTGGGTGGGGGGGGTCGGTGAGAGAGAGACATGATGGGGGGATGGGGGAGGTCCACCCTTGGACGGCTCCCTTCTCTCTCTGGGGGTTTACAGTTACAGATCGTGGGTCAGGGGTCATGGCGGCACTGACAATGATGCAGGTGCACCATTCAGATCCACTCACCTGCAGCGTGTGGATGTCCGCCCTGTCACTCAATTAAGGGACGGACACGCACATACACACATGCAAACACAAACACACACACACACCACACACTGACACATGCAATCAACCCTCCCTAAGACACACATACACACACTTGCGGTGGTGACCATTCCTTGGACCCCTTGTAGTTGGGGTATTCTCTTACTGGGCTGTGTGTGGAGGCGGGGAACTCGAGCAGTACAGTGGGCACAGACACAAAGGGCCTGTGGCCCCAGGGTTTGGGCTCAGGAAGCCCCAGGCCTGGCCCCTGAACCCTGGGGATCCTGGGGCAGGCTGCTCTGGGTAACAGGTGCTCCAACAGGCCCCGCTTTGTGGACCTGTACCAGGGACTAGGCCGCAGATGGATCTCTGTGTGTGTGAGTGCTGTGTGAGTGCTGTGTGTGTGTGTGTGTGTGTGCGATGTGATTGTCATTGCAACTGGTTCAATGGTAGTTAGGAGGTTTGACCGATTATCAGGTACCAGCCCTTCCTGGGTCATTCCCACAGTCCTGCTTATCCAATCAAGTCTCCCACAGCCCATGTCCTCTCTGCCCAGAGTTTGTGTGGGCATTGTTGAGGTAACACGAGTGTGTTTGTCACAAAGCCCACTCTATGTTTGAGCAGATGAGCGTAGAGAGACACGAAGAGAGAACAGAGATAGTATAGAAAGACCGACAGGGTCACCTATCTTACAGACAGCTGCATCAGCAGCACTACCACAAACTCTATTCCTCCTTCCTCTCCCACACACACACCTACCACATGCTCACTCACCGTGGATCATTCAATTAAAGAGAACCCATTCACCATGCTCGATGTTCAAGTCAATTTTAAAAAGGATAAATAACACCAAGCTATTTTATATAGCAGACAGCTCAGTTATTGACTTCCTTGGGTGACTTACGGTCTCAGAAATGACTCTCTGGAGGGTGGTTTGCTCTCTGCTGCTCTTTGTGCAGACGCTCCAAACTCCCATATATTTAAAATAAATGATATCTGCGATATTTATAAAGGCCGACTTCCTTCTCTCCGGCTCCAGGAAAACATACATCACATCTGGAGTCTGTGTCCAGAACCCACACCATCCGTCTGGCAGTCTGGGTTGAGCTGGACCAACGCCCTGGGTCACAGGTCGAAAAGGCAACAGCACCACCCACCCTCCCACTTGCCTTCCATCGCTCTTCTTTCCTGCTCCACTCCCTTACTTTCTCTTTCGCTTCCATCACAACCGGTCTAGTCTGGAACTTAAAGAGGCTGAGATGTTGTTTCAGTCTGAGCAGCTTTTTTAGGGGGCGCAGTGTTGGGTGTCACATTAAATGAGGGACCTGAGAAGTCTGAAATACGGTTCATTTTTCTCATAGTAATCTCCTATTTGAATATTGTTCTTAGGTAAGTAGTTCAATAAGTTAGTC
>NW_025813963.1:0-55687 GCF_021917145.1 Hypomesus transpacificus
CATTCAAAAGGGACCCTTCGTCGCCCCCTTCTGGAAATGTGGTGTACTACAGCCTGTGTTCGCCTGTTTCTGTATTTGACCGCTAGATGGGGCTCGTACTGCCTGCGTGAGTGAACCCTTCAGCTTATTGAACGAAAAGGGCAACAGGTTTGACATCGCATGCTAACGCAGAAATCTGCGCTAAACCAAATATTGTTCTAGGGAATGAGGAAATATGAAGGAACGCCTACGAAACAAATATTGTTTTAACCATTGAAATAACGTCATTGTTTGAGATTGTGTGTGTGTGTTATTGTGTTATTTCCATTTTTGTCGTATTTATATCATTGATTATATTTGTTTCTCAAACACACGCCTCCAGATACGCGCGGCGCACCCACCCGAACATAAACGCCCCCATTACATATACACTTGCACAGCCACGCACACTTTCACAGACACGCCGTCACACACACACACAGTGTTTCCTCTCCAAACCTAAACAAACCAAGGTCCGTAGAAACAGCAGGAGAGTTCTAGATCTATAAACAACATCAGGTATCAAAGTCAAAATAACAATACTCCCAGAACTGCCAGTGACATGTCTTTGACTGCCCTTGTCTAGGCTACTTCACCCCCTGTACCTGGGGAACAAACACACACACACACACACATGCCTTATCTACGGTGGCCCTGAAGTGCAAAACACAACCACTAATATGAGTGCATCCCCCAAATGAAAACACTCCCCCCAAATAGGATGACGTGTTCACTTCCCCCCAATACAAAGACACGCTCCCCCAAATGGGAAACGGTCTCTGGCCCTTTGTGACATATTGCTTGTTTAAGGGGCTTTATAGAAACATTCTGAATTCATGTAAAACACACATTACAGCTTCCATTTGGAGCATGAATACACCTGATCCTTATAAGCAGTACAAATCTCCATGTTTATAGTGATTGAAACCTTAATCAGATATCAGGGCAAAATGACAATATTTTCGAAATCACGTCTAGACACGCTGAGCCAATCTCGCCCATGTAACCCCTGTGTTTACCTCCGGCTAAATCATTACCCAACTATATGGCAGCTCGCTCTGAGGTGAAGCCATGGACGGATCTCTACATGAACCGTTAATGAGTTTGACGCCCGTTTGTTCCACTGGAATGTTCTTTGGTTCGAGACCTGCTTTAGTTGTCATGTTCAGAGTAGTGTGAACCATTCCCATGGTTGACCTTGTCACCTCTTCAACCCTAAACTGAGTTCACGGGATACTAGTTCAGACACAAGATCAGTTACAGAGAGACTGGCTGACATGCGAGATCTAAGGTGGAGAGCTGACACTGTGGGCTTCTGTTTCCCAGATTTGTATTTTCAGATGATGATGTCAGGGGTCAGATGGCTTAGCGGTTAGGGAGTCGGGCTAATAATCAGACGGTTGATGGTTCGATTCCCGGGCCGTGAAAAATGAAGTTGTGTCCTTGGGCAAGGCACTTCACCCTACTTTCCTCGGGGGAATGTCCCTGTACTTACTGTAAGTCGCTCTGGATAAGAGCGTCTGCTAAATGACAACATGTAAATGATCCATCCCACTGCCTACTAAGGAGGTTTCAAACATCTCATCGTTCCATGATTCCACTCACAAGCTGATGCTGAGTTTGTAGCTATATTCAAGAATGGTTTCCCGAGAGCCCATTAAAGCCGTGAAGAAACCCTGAGATGAGAGAGAACTGGTCTCAGAAACAGACAGACAGGGTTTCATCACTGGTCGGGGTGAGAAGGCCAACGACCAAGCTGGGCTGAACTGGCCTGGTACTGGTCATGCATTTTAACATGCCCTGGCACAGGAAAATCCCAACCGCAATGCTTTAATAAATGGTTAAATTCATGATGATGTTACAAGACGATTATGATTGGATTAGGCCAGGCAGAGTTCAGCTCTCGAGGGTAGGGCGGGGGTTATATTATTGGAATGAACTGTGCTTGGTATGTATTTAATTACCGAGATCATATACTGTAAAAGCTAGTTATTAAATGAGATTAACACAAAGGTATGTGCACCACACACACACACACTTGTGCGCATGACCATGTGGATGAATGTAATGTGTCTGTGCGCCTGATTGTGTGTGTGTTTGATTGTGTATCTGGACCTTAATGACAGGGTGGGGTGATATGGTGTCACACTGAATTCACTCCCTGTTATTCTATTGTTATTTAATCCTTCCTCTCAGGCAAGCTGCAGCTGAACTTGTCACAGTACTGCATGGACACCCAGCAGATGACTGATATATATAAACACCACATGCTTTCTTTAATCTGTGTTTATGGCTCAATACGATTTGTTTGAAACCTAACTTTGCCCTTTCTGGTTTTGAAACGATCCACAGTTGCATCTTGCCCTGTTGCAAGGTGGACAAATCTAGACGTTTATGGACGATCGAAATGCACGGGGGACTGGACCAGCCGTTACATCACTCTAGGGACGTCAGCTCTCCAATGTACACAGTGACATCACCGTTCATGGTCATGGTTACGGTGTTGTCATGGAGGTCAGACAGTCAGAGGTTGCTGGAGACCCCTGGGCCACATTGACACCCCTGCTGTGGACTTCGGTCCTCTCAGCTGAGTTCTCCAAACAGAGCACCCAACTCGTCTGAAGGCTTCATATCTGCTTCTTTGACTTCCTGGAGATAAGCCCGAAGAATTAAACATGAACCCATGGCATCTGGCTGGCTTGTCTGAAGTTGGAGAGAAGGATGACATGAAAAGGTTTTTTTCAGAGCCCCCCACCCCCCACCCTCAATCTTTCCTGATATTCTCAGTCGTCTTACATACAGCTTTCTGAGAATTGGAAGAGTTGAATGAGTGTATGACCATTACAAACAGTGCTGTAGTTTGATATGGCAATGGACCCTGGTGTACACTATGTCTAGATTTTAAATACTACTGTAAAAATATACTGGTACCCCTCCAATCAGCTGTGACTGTTACTTTATCTTCCACTGACCCACCCCTCACACACACACACACATATGCGAATCTAAGACCGAGCCAATGCTGGCACAAGTTTCAAAGGTACAAGCCAAAACGATCTTTAAAAAGTACAGAGAGAGAGGGCGAAAGAGTGAAAGAGCGAGAGTGAAAGAACAAAAGAGAGTGAGAGAGACAGAAAGTGAGAGAGACACAAATAGAGAACTAAAGAGAGAGACAGAGAAATAGCAAAAGTTAGAGAGAGAAAAAGAGAGAGAGAGAGAGAGAGAGAGAGGGAAAGAGAGAGAGAGAGAGAGAGAGAGAGAGAGAGAGAGAGAGATGGCCTGCCCTGGTTTGTTGAGTCTTCTCTACCAAGTGATCGAGAATTCAGAGACTCGATCGACTTCAAACAAAGCTTGCAGGCAAGGATACAAACATTACAAAGACACCCCACTGGGTTCCATTTCGACTTTGATCCTTAGTTTAATGTGGAAACTCTTACGTTTTTATAATCATGCAAACGTCAAGTGGCAAACAATTAGTTGTCTGAGAACACACAGCACGGTTCTCGTTAGAAAGTCTGGGCGTTCCAACCAGGTCGACCAAATGTAGCTTTTCAAGGTCTTGACTCTGGACATTTTGGCCCAAGTTCATGTGACGTTGTTTCAAACTCTCTGCAAAGACGCCACTTCCTCTGTGTCTGCATGAATGTATCTTTAAATCACAGGATTTGAAGCCGACACATGACAACTGTAAGTATAAAGGCACTCCCAAATGACACGTCCCATGAGGACTGTGGTGGCATGGAACACTGGGTGCTTACACATGACAACTCGACACATGAGAATCTTACATGAGTCTCTTACACTTGAGAATTGTGTTCCTTCTCACTCGTGACAACGTAATGTCACCAACGTCACACCACTCTGATCAAACATTCCTAAGGTTTGACTTATTATATACCTACAGCAAAGCACCGCATAAACAGTGTTGTGATCACAGTTTACTCTCATTCATCTGCAAAGCCCCCAAAAACTGCAATAGAAATGCAAGTTCAATCTGGTCAGTGTTCGACAAGGGAGAGAAAGACAGAGGAAAAGTAAGAGGGAGAAAGAGAGAGAGAGAATGTGTTTGCGTCTGTGAACTATGTGTCCACAAAGGTTCCACTCCACAGAACACAATGCACAGAGCTGGACATCAGCTTTGACCCCTGCTCTCCCTCCTGCTCTCCCCCTGCTCTCTCCCCTGCTCTCCCCCCTGCTCTCTCTCCTGCTCTCTCCCCTGCTCTCTCCCCTGCTCTCTCCCCTGCTCTCCCCCCTGCTCTCTCCCCTGCTCTCTCCCCTGATCTCTCCCCTGCTCTCTCCCCTGCTCTCCCCCCTGCTCTCCCTCCTGCTCTCTCCCCTGCTCTCTCCCCTGCTCTCTCCCCTGCTCTCCCCCCTGCTCTCTCCCCTGCTCTCTCCCCTGATCTCTCCCCTGCTCTCTCCCCTGCTCTCCCCCCTGCTCTCCCTCCTGCTCTCTCCCCTGCTCTCTCCCCTGCTCTCTCCCCTGCTCTCCCCCCTGCTCTCTCCCCTGCTCTCTCCCCTGATCTCTCCCCTGCTCTCTCCCCTGCTCTCCCTCCTGCTCTCCCTCCTGCTCTCCCCCCTGCTCTCCCCCCTGCTCTCTCCCCTGCTCTCTCCCCTGCTCTCCCCCCTGCTCTCCCCCCTGCTCTCCCCCCTGCTCTCTCCCCTGCTCTCTCCCCTGCTCTCTCCCCTGCTCTCCCTCCTGCTCTCCCCCCTGCTCTCTCCCCTGCTCTGCCCCCTCTCCCTCCTGCTCGCTCCCCTGCTCTCTCCCCTGCTCTCCTCCCTACAGTCCTACCTTCTCAACTCCGGGATATATGGCTGTATTATATATACGGTACATAAAGTACCAAGACCTCCTGACTTCCACCTGTGCCGCTTTTGCCATGACGCACAGCTGGCTTGACCTCACAGACAACTTTAGCATGCACCGCATAGCGTTCCCTCACACTCAATGTGTTTGGCAACAAACTCTTCCTCTTTTGTCCTCTCTCTCTCTCTCTCTCTCTCTCTCTCTCTCTCTCTCTCTCTCTCTCTCTCTCTCTCTCTCCTTCACAAACACTTACACGAGCACAGACATACGAGACACAAGCTAAACTCAGAGATGTTTTGACATGCTCACGGGCACACTTGTGTGACGCATTCGATCATGAGTGACATAAGGACTGTGAGAAAGGTAAAAGACCATCAAAACTCACACGCCCTGCGTGTGCATGCAGGTGCAGGTATAGGTGTCTGTGTGTGTTTGTGTGCACAGGCGCCGTGTAGGGGGGAAAAGTTAGGACAATTCCAAGAAATAGAAAAACAAATCTAAATGATTAACTTTTATTTTATTTTTCATTATTTTCATGGGGCCAAAAATTCCTGGCGGCGCCCCTGTTTGTGTTTGTGTGTGTGTGAAGATCCTCACTTGCCCTTTCTCGTTGTCAGAGATATTCATTTAAAGATTGCTCTTAATCCAGCCCACAGCCAGGCCGACTGTTCAGAACAAGGAGAGGAGCCCTCCTCAGTAAAACGAGACACTGGGAAAACCCAAGATCAAGCTCGAGTCTCCAAGGAGACCTGTCTCCAAGGAGACAAGATAAGCGCTGTATGGAGCTCTTTGTGATCATGTAAGAGAAGGTTTGATCTGTTTCACTGAAATAGGACAGGACCCTTGGGTTAGGCCCAGCGCTGAGAAAGAATCACTGTCTCTAACCACACCTAGGAAGTTTTCCTTGGCTGCTGCCTGTGTTAGCTCAACCTGGAGCAGCAGGTGGGAAACTGGCTCCTGGGCCCTCACTGTCAGCACCCTCCGTGGAGAACACTCCGGGAACATCTTCCTTCTGCCAGCTCCCCAACAGTTAGCTTGTTTATGAAACACAGCGGTTGTGTGTGCGTGTTTCAATCTGCCAAAAATTTCATTTTACCTACAGGACATCCTCCAACTGCATGCAGCGACTCGAGCGTTTGGCTCTGTGAAATGTTGTCTCGTGGGTAATGCGGTCTTCCTTGAGTCTGACCTCCGAAATACTGTTAGAACTAAGCCCTTCTGATCTTTGATTTTCTATTGCGCTTTTCACATGCACTATTTGCATGTCTCTTTGGATTTACATTACATTACATTTACATTTAGTCATTTAGCAGACGCTCTGATCCAGAGCGACTTACAGTAAGTACAGGGACATTCTCCCCGAAGCAAGTAGGGTGAAGTGCCTTGCCCAAGGACACAACGTCATTTGGCACGGCGGGAAATCGATCCGGAAACCTTCTGATTACTAGCCCGACTCCCTCACCGCTCAGCCATCTGACTCCCTGATTTAAGTGTCAGTTGAACGAATAATACATGATGTGAATGTGTGCTGGCCCTTGGGCAAGTTTATGCATCATTTAAAGTTTGCATAGTATGTGTTTGGAAAAGGAGTACAGAAAAGGAGAAGGAAAACTGCACTCAAGCAACACACATCCGATTCCTCTTCATTTGTCGTCTCTTCCAGACAGACAGACACTTTATTGACGTTGCACTGTCTAGGAAGAATAAATACCTAGAATTACCTTACAAATATGTTCAGTTTGCGTCCAAGGTTACAGCTTGGTATCAGCATTGGCAATGACGGTAAACGTTAGATTTCAACATGCAGAGGGCATCACTTGCTTCACATCCTAAACTCTGATGACACTCAACAAGGCTGTTGAAACTAACAAAACAGACGGATTGACATTTGGGTGATTCATTGCATTTCATTTCATGCATAGATTCATTCATCCTTAAAATGGAGCGATCGAAGTTGATGTCACCTTCTAAATTGACCTGTGTGTTCTCTGGTTGGGCCCAGTAGCAGAGATAAAGCTTTATTTACTAACACTACCTGTAAAGTTTGATCTTATCTACATTTGACCCTTACTGATCTGTGTGTGTGTATTGCCCCAAAGTGTGCGCATGTGTGTGTGTGTGTGTGGGTGTGGGCTGACAGTCTGAGCTTGACACTGTGGCACTGGAGTTTCGTTTTTTGGTAAGTGGGACAGTCTCTTTCTGAGGTGGCAAGTGTGTGTGTGTGTGTGTGTGTATGCAAGTCTCCACGTGGCAATCTCCACAACCTTTACACACACAGACAGGTATTCAGGGTCCATGCTGTTCGATCTGTGTGCTGTACATACTATGTCTACACAGCTCAACTGGAACATACGTTCATACCCACAGACTGTAAGCCACTCAGCAAACACCGTTTCCCCAGATGTATGGGGCTACCTATAGAACCATATGTATTACAAGAGACATTAGACGTTCTGTGTGCTTGACTGCAAGTGAAAAAGTCAGTGCAGACTACAGCTGAAATGAAGCTTTTTTAGGTTCATTGTCCATCGCAAATCTTTGTGAGAAATATGTGCAGCGACTTGTTGTTATATTTGTTAGTATTGTCTAGCATGATAATGATTTTGAGGTCATATACTGCAACACTGTGACACACACACACACACACACACACACACACACACACACACACACACACACACACACACACACACACACACAGAC
The DNA here is from genome assembly GCF_021917145.1 of Hypomesus transpacificus. NCBI lineage: Eukaryota > Metazoa > Chordata > Actinopteri > Osmeriformes > Osmeridae > Hypomesus > Hypomesus transpacificus. The sequence continues at coordinate 7,526 of NW_025813963.1, forward strand.
AGACAGACAGACAGACAAACACACTTCTAGCAGCAATGTTTGTACGCTATTCAATTTCAAAATAAACTAATAGGACACCGTGCTTTTCGTTGTTCAAGCCAAGCCCGCCCAGAAGGGCGTGGTTAGCGATTGGTAGACGATGGTCTGTTAAAAAGGGGCGGGATCGAGTCCAAGTACATCTTTGAATGGCCGTTCTCTCAGCGTCAGTAGAGAAATTTAGTGTGTGTTGCGCGGTTCTCCTCTCGAAGATTATTATTTCAGTTTGAAAGCATTTTCTGAGACTATTTATTTGTTTACTGATATGGCCAAAGGAGAAGGAGCGGAGCACTATTCCAACGCGAGTCTGCTGAGCAAACCAGGCATTCCAGATGGCATTAAACTAGCCGGCAAGGTACGTTCATTCATTCTTTATTCATTTTGTTCTCAATGAATTAAAATATTGTTGTATTTGATCTACCATGATATTACAGGGGGGGAAACGTGTGAAAGTAAATGCTGAATGGAGAACGTGTCATGGAACCAGCGAGTTCACATCTCGTGGGCGTGTGTAGGCTACTGGGGGTGGTAGTAGTAGATCGTAAAATACCCACTGAAATGGGGTAGAGAAAGCAAATGCATGGAGTGGACTGGCAACGTTCGCTGATTTACTATCTAAATTACTCTTCTCCAACCAAGGATTACTTTCCAAAACGACAACAACAACAATGAGTATCGTTCCATGTTGTTGTAGCACATCGTTTATGTGCGACATATCGTCATTCTTTTCAGTGATATTAATGCTGTAACGTTCATGGTGGGCATTTACCGCGCCCTGTCATTTCATAGTTTTTTCACAGTAACTACATTCATAGGTTTTTTTACATAGATTAAAAACTCATTGAAATTGTATTTTTTTATGGCATTGTATTTTTTTTTCTTTGTGTGTGTGTGTGTGTGTGTGTATACACATTTTTTCCTCGGGATCTCTGGTTGGGGATGCTTGTGTTGCCGGTAGAGCTACGTGTCATTCAGGCGGCGGCACGAGCGCCATAGTGAGCTAAAAAGTGTAATATCAGTTGCCTTTCCAATTTTGATCATCAATAACCAAATATATAAACATTATAGATTTTGTCTTGGGTCATAAATTTAGTAAGTCTTAATCACTTAAACAAATATTAGTTTCTTGTATGTATAAAGGCATGTGGGGGTTATTTATTTTTAGACTAGGCTATATGGGACCACAGCTTGAGTTGGTGTCCTATTCTTTAGGGGGAGACATTTTGGAAAGAGGGTGTTTGAAAGGTGAATATAGGAGTGGAAAATATCCCTGTCACTCGCACACCTTATTTATTGCTTACCCTGGATCAGCTGCCTGAGAAGTCAAGCTTGACAGACACATTTTGTTGCCATTGACTTACGTTTTTTAGCTACCAGCCTATGGAAGAAATGCTTTTCATTAAGTCCTCGTCCAAACGTCTCTTTCAACCTTCCCTGTGACCAGGGTTATACCACAGACCAGGGTTCACTATTGTCAAAGTCAATCTGTACATTGAATATATCCTTATCTACCAGGGTTATAAAGGGGATCGTGTTTCATGTCGAACAAACGTTCAAGGAACAGTGGGTCGTATCATTAGACCAAGTGAAGACGATTTATCCCGTCATCACCTGATGTGATAATCATATAGGTGTTATGCATTTCCATCAGTAGGTGACACAGCAGCATTAGTCTCTGTCCGTGGCCTAGCGTTAACACTCAGCGTAACCTAGGTCCAAACGCCGTCGTTCTGTAGCGTTAGTTAGTTCTTTATCTTTTATTCATCCACTTCTTGGTTAAAAAATGTACCCTAAGAGAGTCTGACCTGTCGTCTGTCGGAAAACAGACAAGCCTCCACTGGCCGTGGAGGGAAGGTGCCCCTGACCACCCATTGGCCGGTATGCTGGCTTGAATTCTCCAACTGTCAATTACAAGCCGTACCTGTGAGGGAAAGCAACAGCCAAGTGAGAACTTCTCTGGCCAACAGGTGTGTGTGTAACTGCTCTGTCAGAGGACAGGCAGGGATTGTTCTGTGGTAACCTCTGCCCTGGCATGGGCTTGATAATCAGTAGCTTAATCAATATTGATTATCAATAGCCTGTGCTGCTGGTTTGAAGCCATTTCTGATTGTGGTTTTAAGGGCATAGGAACAGGACTGACCTGTTTTTTTTCCTTGAAACACAGTCTTTTTTTCTCAGTTTTTTTCTCTTTCTCAACATTGCTTCATGTTGGTGTTGTTTTGAGAAGACTGAGGTTAGAACCTCTGTGTAGGTTTAGGTCAGCACAGGCTAGCAAATGTGAGATGTGGTTTCAGAGAAGTCATTTCAAGAACTGGGGTAAGCCTTCGGATGGGGTAAAATGCCTCCAGCTATTAGCTAGCCCGCAAAAAGGCCCCAGACTGAAAACGGATCAGCCCTCGCAAACCGAACTTCCAAAGTTCTACCAGATGGGGTTTTTAACGATATCACATGTTCCTGGATAAGACAGAAGTTGACCCTTTCCCTGCCGTTCTGTGGGAGTCAGATGGCTTAGCGGTAAGGGAATCGGGCTATTAATCAGAAGGTTGCCAGTTCAATTCCTGGCCATGCCAAATTACATTGTGTCCTTGGGCAAGGCACTTCATCCTACTTGCCTCGAGGGAATGTCCCTATACTTACTGTAAGTCGCTCTGGATAAGAGCGTCTGCTAAATGACTAAATGTAAATGTTCTCCTTCATTCCCAGCACGAGACTAGGAATCGGTTATCGGTGTGCAACAAGTTGTGCTACGCTGTCGGCGGAGCCCCCTACCAGATCACAGGATGCGCTATCGGCTTCTTTCTGCAGATCTACCTTCTGGACGTGGCCCAGGTGAGTCATCGGCCTGGTCCCGTTTCAACCCCTCACAGCCTTCTGTGGGGCATCACCTGACCATCCACACTTGATTACTTTAAGACCTGATAGAACTTATCCCTTGCACCTATCTCTAAAAAACCCCAAAGCAGTGTGACCTGCACATCGGCATTTATGATGTGTTGGCTGGTATGCATAGTTCTTGGGCACTGGGCATTGAATGATCCCTCCTCCTCTCGCCACACACACACACACAGGAACTGTGTGCTGAGTGACTCCATTGCTCGCCAAGAATGGAACCATTGTTCAGGAAAATGAAGAGGTTGAAACATTTATTTTCCTTTTTTTTGTGTGTAATTAACTCTCTTGGGGGGGCCACTGTATCGCCAGAAATATAACTGAGGCTTATCCCGACCCGGGCAGACGAGAGTGGAGGCCTAGGGTCTGGCTTTAATGGGTTTTGACGTTTATCTTGTAAGATGGTGCGCAAGTGGACAGCTTCCCAGGGCCAGCTTTGTTCTGTTGCTAAGATCAGTGATTAGGAGTCATCCAGACGGCACAGCATGGGGGCCACAGGCCAGGAACAGTCGGACAGTTTAAACTAATTTGTCCGCTGTGGGATTTTGCTGTGTCACCTCTGCTGGAGTCCTTAACCGTTATACAGATGTATAATTATGTGATCCTTTTAACAAAAATCAAATGTCTGTCTGTTTTGCGTTGAAAGATATGGGTTTACATATTATGTAGGCTGCCTAATCTAAGGGCTAGGATTTTATACAGTCATCTCTTTTTAGCTATCTGAACATCAGCCACAGTCTCGGTGATCTCAGTGTTGCAAAGTCATTCTCCGAAAGGGGGATTGTGCTTGTGGCTTTGTGTTTGTATGTGTGGTATTCGACGAGAACGGGCAAATGACTGGACAAGGGCATCACCAAAATGATCAGGCCACATGATTTCAACCAAACACTAGGTCATTGTTGACAGGCCTGACCAGGTTGTAACACGTCCGGTTCTGTATGTCCCCTTCAGCTGGATCCCTTCTATGCCTCCATCATCCTGTTCGTGGGCCGGGCCTGGGACGCCGTGACGGACCCCACGGTGGGCTTCCTGGTGTCCCGGAGCCCCTGGACTCGCTTCGGACGCATGCTACCCTGGTAGGTCCACGTCTTACATTTAGTCATTTAATGCAGACGCTGTTATCCAGAGTGACTTGTAGTAAGTACAGGGACATTCCCCCCGAGGCAAGTAGGGTGATGTACCGGAATCGAACCGGCAACCTTCTAATTAATAGCCTCCGCTCGGCCATCTGACCCGCCCTTGTCAGCTAACAACAGTTAGCTTAGCTTCTCACAAGTTTGGTCGCAGCTAATGCATGAAGGTTTCATTGAGTGACTCACAGCTAAAATGGGGTGGAGTCTGGTGGTGTGACTCAAAGCAGAGGGTTGGGTGCGTAGGGTTTATTATAGTTCACTGCCGATGCAATTATCGCTACACCACGCCCCCGGTATCGCCTTCGTGCTCAAATGGAAGACTATAAAGTTTTTGTTATTGCTTCTCGGGATTAAAAACACACTTCTTTTCATTTTTGGTCCAAAATGAGATTAAGAAGGATTGAAAAGTAGAGAAAGCCATGTGGTGATGAATTATTATTTTTTTTTTATTACTTGACATGCAGTTTCTCACAAGAACTGCTGGCATGTTCCTGATAAATCTAACTGATGGCTGTTAAGAGGCCCAGTCTTGACTGCCACGTACATTGGAAAAGTCCTTCATGTCGTTAATGTGGGCTTCTCGTAACCCCCCCCCCCCCCCGGTCTGTGTTGAGGCTCTATCTTTTGACCTCTGACCTCCGCGGAAACCACTCATTTACAGTGGCCGGGTGGGGCAACACGTGTTCATGTTTCCAAACACAGTCCCCAGATCGACAGCCTCTCACAGAGCCTCACACACAGAGCCTCATTCTCCGTGTCCCTGGAAGTTTGAAGGACAAAATCCCGATGCTACAAAGGATTGCTCGTCACGGCCGATGACCCAGTCACCTAGCGCCCCTCACACACACACACACACATGCCTCTCTCTGCATCTCTTTACTCAATCGCCCACCAACGCCACCAACCAAGTGGCTTGGTATTTGCTCCGCCAACGGAGCACTCGACTTAATCCTAATCATTCCGTTTTCTACGCATGTACAAATGAGACTCATTTCCTGTCAGCCACGAGCTACGCTAAGCAAGCTACCCACCCAGCCGGTCCTGCTGGCCGGGCTGTGTGGGTGTCAATGGCCCCATCTGTGAGTGAGGTACAGCACAGGGCGTTTGGGGAGTTGCGTAAGTGGCCGGTGTACCTTCCACAGAGGCTGTACTCAGAGACGGGAGGACTCACGCCCTCTGCTCCCTGCTAGACCTTCTGGGGAAAACCTGAGGTGGAGATTGACAGGAAGGAGAAGAAACTAGGGGGTGGGGGTGATGGTGTACAAACCAGATGCTGACTAGGCTTGTGTCAGGTCGAGGGAGGGTGAGAAGGCTGGGAAAGATGTGTGTGTGTGTTTGCATATTAAAATATTTGTGGTTGAAGGTAGTGGTATATAGAACAGAGTGTGGGGGGGGGGGGGGGGGGGTATTGGCATTTGTCTGGTACAATCCTGTGAGAAGGACCCTGGAATGTGCACAGTGACAGGGGGAGGGAGGGTGACAGGGGAGGGAGGGTGGGTATAAACCATGGCAATACAAGGACCCCTGGTGGTTCAGGCATGATCAGTTCCTTTATTCGTTTCCCTGTGGACAATTACAGTGAGCGCACACCTAAATGAGCTGAATTATTGATTCCTCTCTCAGTGGATGTGCCTTTTAATGTCACGTCCAAGTGGGGAGATGTAATGGAGGAAATGCTTTGACCAGTGGGTGTTTTTTCCTCTTCCTGGTATTGTGTGGTCTGTTTCATCACACAAAGCACCTGACTGTATGAGATTTAACAACTAGCAAAACCTTCAATCGAGCACATTGTCTGAAAATTCCTCCAGGAAGTCTGGAGGTAGGATGGGCTCTTTTAGACAAATATTGTGGTGTGTATTAATAATCTATTGGCAGAGTTTCAGTCAATAGTGCAGCTATGGTCGACTGTCCTGATTTAACACCAGCATCTTCTAATTGTGCTCTGCTTTCAGCCTATAGCGTATCTAGATCCAAATGATCTGATTTATAGAATTAAGTGACGTAGCATCTACTTGATATCTTAATTCTACTTGTGCAGGCAGAATATGAAGGAAAAGGGGTGGCTGGTTTCAGACTCCGGTCTAGCGTGTTTTGGGGATGCCTAAGGGTGGGGGGAGGGGTGGAGGAGGAGAGAGGCCCCCATTGGTCCAGCCCACAACACACCACCTGCTGCAGCCAATGGCAGAGCGGCTGCCTGACTGTATAGACATTTTTGAAGGCTGACTGAGGAATCTGAGAGGTTACTATAGTTCAAGAGATGTGTGGTGGTGGTGGTGGTGGTGGTGAGAAAGGCCTGCCTGTTGCTTTGAGTAACTACCGGTAGTAATACTAATAGTCTCTGTTTGGGTTGTAGGTTTCTCTCTTGTTTTTTTTTTAAACCATGTAAACAGTTTTTTGTTATGGTTTTTTTATTTTATTTTTTACTTTTGTTGGCTGTTCATCCTTTTTGCATGTATTGCTTTAGATATAAATCGTTATCTTAAAGAAATAACACGTTCATTGAATTTGCATTCTACTCCATCAGGTTTATCACACCAGCCACATTCACTCCTCAATTGATTTATTTTTTATTAAACTGACTTAACTTGTCAATGGGGTTGTAAGACATTGTTACATAATGCATATTAGCGTCTGAAGAGGTATACAGGCTAGGCTTAAGACGGCACAAATATAGGCTGGGTTTGCATTGTTTTTGTGTATACAGACCCACAATGTGTGCATTGGAGGACAAAATGGCCGCCATCATGCTATCTGCTTGAATCATTTCCAAGGCCCATAAAAAGATTGTGTCTTTTATTATATTTTTTCCCTGCCCATTTCCTATTCAATCTACACTCTCTCTTTAAACCTGTCACTACATGCCCTGTTTATTTTTTTATTTTTTTTTCAAGTAGGCTACTAGTTAGCATAGCTATTTTAGAGGACGCTGTAATACGATAGTTCAGGCTGGGCCTTGTCAGTCACATGCTGCATGGTTTACAGTCTCAGTGTGGTGCTACAGGGTTGCCTAGCAGAGCTGGGATGGCTTAGGGCAGGGCTGGCAGCAGAGCGGGTAGCACATCTGATAGCAGTCTGTATTTGGCAACGTGTCGTTTGGCAAGCGCACACACACACACGCAACCTTTGCGCCGTCTGTCTGTTCTCTTCTATGGAACTTGGGCGAGAGTGCTTGTTTGCCCGTTACATGAGACAAAAGGTTTAAAGTCTCATCATAAGTGGACGGGCTGACGAGACCGGTGTATGACCAACCATATGTTCATATGGGCATGGCTACTGCACTCCTGAAGCCTCGCTCGAATCAAAGCACACCAGGGTCCGTGGGAACGTGACACCTTCTGGCCCCCGGATCGCTCCCCCCTTCCGGCCCTCCCCCGAAAAGTCACCTCATTCGCAGGAGGAAGCCAGCAGTCGTCTCACGCTTCTCTCCCTTCCCCTCACTTTCTCTCCCTCCCCTCCTCTCTTTCTCTCCTTCTCCCCCTCTCTTTCTCTCCCTTCCCTTCTCTTTCTCTCCCTTCCCTTCTCTTTCTCTCCCTTCCTTTCTCTTTCTCTCCCTTCCCCTCTCTTTCTCTTTCTCTCCCTTCCCCTCTCTTTCTCTCCCTCCTCTCTTTCTCTCCCTTCCCCTCTCTTTCTCTTTCTCTCCCTTCCCCTCTCTTTCTCTCCCTCTCCCCCTCTCTTCTTTCTCGTATCCTCAATACCGTTAGATCAAAGCAACTCTCTGTTGTAAGGGGGCTAGTTGTCAAAGTAACTGCGAATGAAGGAGGCCAAGAAGTGGTTGACCTATTGTATCACGTCGCATCACATCATCCTGACAATCTGGTTGAGCTGTACAGAAGAGGTGCTTGGATTGAGTCATTAGTTTCTTTTTACATGATGCAAGTAAATCAGTATTTGTGGAGTGAGCTCATAAGAAGCCATGTGCCATGATCTTCAGAGATACGGTTGAAGTCATTTTATGACATCATATCCTGATCTGGCGGGTTCCGCAAGATCACCTGATATTTCTTCCTGTTTCATAGTGGCTGCTTCCTGTCTGGGAAAGAACACTCGTCTTCCTCTATTTGTGGGTGGCGTTTGGGGATAGTATCGGAACAGGAAGTGACCAAAGACATTCTCCAGTTTAGAAATGAGTTGAATTTAGTATACTACATTTAGTATACACTTCTTGTTCCTGTGATGGCTGTGTTGCGTTTGTGTTTGAGGGGGGGGGTTAGTTAAGGCGTGAGTGCTTCAGTCAAAAAGGAATGTCGGACTGTCTCATGCGTCATCTAGACAGGAGCACTTTTGCATAACTCCTGACACATGCTTTCCTTTCATAGCTACTGAACCTTTGTCATGAGAATACCCTCTTTAGATGGAGGAGGAAACTGCTCCTGTGAAGCAGCATTCCTTAAACTTGAGCAAGGAGAGAGAGACGAGGACAAGGAGTGAGAGAGAAGAGACAATGACAAAGATGTTCCAGTCCTGGTCCAGAACAGGCAGTTTCCTGCTGTTTGAGGCCACTTTTGGCTCCCTGGAAGGAAAATAATAATTGCTGTCCCCGTTTTGGCCCGCTGCAGTCGTCGTCTGGCACAAAGTCGGCATTAGCCAAGTCACTCAGTGAGCTGGTGATGAGGAGGGTGACTGAGGGTGACGCGGCAGACAAAGGCACTTTAGTGAACTTCATTAATAAATCATCTCTTGCCAGGAGTGAGGCCAAACACATTGATGTTGTTGTTGTTGTTGTTCTGCGTAGTTACTCGCTTGAGTGCCCTCATGGTTTCACAGACTGATCCCTCCCTCTCTCTTTCCCTCCCTCCCAGGATCCTGTTCTCCACCCCCCTCGCTGTCTTGTGCTACTTCCTCATCTGGTATGTGCCTCCATTTGAAGATGGCAAGGTCATCTGGTACCTGGTCTTCTACTGCCTCTTCCAGACGATGCAGACTGTGAGTAGCACACCCCGCATGCAGTGCAGATACCCCAGTAGCTGTACATGGGGGTCCGTCCTAACCGTGTTCCCCTGGTGTTCCCCTGGTGTTCCCCTGGTGTTCCCCTGGTGTTCCCCTGCAGTGTTTCCACGTTCCCTACTCGGCCCTTACCATGTTCATCAGCGACGAACAGAAGGAGAGGGACTCCGCCACGGCATACCGTAAGCCCCGCCCCCAACCAAACTCACCCAACTTTATTAGGATGGCATGTTCGACACTGGGATGCAATGGATGTTTTTGCATGAAGGGGAGAAAAGGGCTAGAATTTGACTGCACTGGCCATGAAATGTGAACAATAACGATAAAAAAAGGGTGTTTTTAGGTTTGATAGATTTTCCTGCTTTTCGTCCAATCAGGGATGACTGTGGAGGTTCTGGGCACTGTGATTGGTACAGCCATCCAGGGGCAGATCGTGGGCATGGCTAACCCGCCCTGCCTCCCCGTACTTGGTGATGTTACCCTCAACGGAAGCGATTCCAACGCCACGTCCCTTCTGACGGGGTCAGAGGTCAACGTGACTCATCCTGTCATCTCTCTGGACCACACGGTAGGGCACATGCAATACTCCTCTCTCTCTCTCCAATCTCTTTGAGGCGCACACACGCACTCGTTTGCGGTCTTTTGAGATCCTGTATCCATGACCCTGCTGTCTGTCTTCTGGCTGTAGAAAACCGCCTACATGATCGCTTCTGGCATCATCTGTGGCATCTACGTCCTCTGTGCCATCGTGCTGTTCTTCGGAGTGAGAGAGAAGAAAGGTGAGATCTTTGTCTGTCTGTCAGTCCATCCTGAGCTGGGCAGACCTGGGGAATAAACACACTTCACACCAGCCTACTCAGAGGGTTTAGAGATGGTAGTAAACAGCCATATGGGAACTCCAGACTGTTTTTTACACTTTCTCTCTCTCTCTTTCTCTCCTCCAGACTCGTGTCGCCCCAGGTCAGAGCCCATGTCATTTTTCCAGGGCATCAGGCTGGTGATGGGCCACGGCCCTTACGCCAAGCTGGTCATGGGCTTCCTGTTCACCTCTCTAGCCTTCATGGTGAGTGGAGCACGTGTGCCAAAACCTCAGGGGGTTTTCTCACGGTAATGCTGTTAACTACAATAATAAAGTTAACCGTAGTGCAGCTATATACACTGGCTGAGCCTTCAACTTGCGGTGGCCACCACTACTCCGTGTGTGTGCGTGCTAGGACAGCTCCTTTATCGTGTGTGTGTGTGTTTTAGTGGTTTTTAGGCTAAGCCGCCCCCTGTGTCAGTAGACCTGCGGGTTGGGTGTGTGAGAGTTGGGTGTGTGTGTGAGTTTTTCCTCAATGTTTTTTCTGTTTGCTTCTTTCTGCAGCTTCTGGAAGGGAATTTCGCCCTGTTTTGCTGCTACACCCTGGGCTTCAGAAACGACTTCCAGAACATTCTACTAGTCATTATGGTGAGGACACACACACAGGGCTATCCAATGTTTCTTATACAGTCAGTTCTTTGAGACACCTTTTCGCATAGAGATTGAAATAAGTCTTTTTCACAAGTCCGATCTTGACCTGCCATACCTCAGCTCAGTCACAAAAGGCTGCTCGCTCCGTGGGAGAGTGTAAATCTCCTGTTCTCTCAAGGGCTGGCAGCTACCAGCGAGAGCTCATGTCTCGCTCAGACTGATGGTTGCTGTGATCTGTGGACGGGTTCTTTGCCTCTCTAAATGCCAGCCCATTCCCATGGGCACCCCCTCCTTTCTCTGTCCGTCACCAGTAATACACGTCTACGAGAAATACCTTTCTTTCCTTCTCATGCTCAATTTTAAGACGACATTCAGACAGAGGAGGGGTCTTTAAAATCAGGAAGAAGTCATGGGGTCATTATGCTAATACTTTAAATCCAGCCAGGAATTTATGTTTGTTCTTCATCATCATGAGTCAGGGTTGGTGGCGAAATCTTCACTGTACAGAAGAACTAGCAAATCCCAGTTTCTCTAAGCGAGTGAGGAAAGATTACGCTCAAATCCTTTACTCTACGCAAGGGATTACAGCCAACAAGCTTGTGGTATTACAGTAATGGTTTCACTGACTTAAATTAACTTTGCTTGAAGCCAAGTCAGACAAACTCGGATTAGGGGTTCGAGGTCGTCCTGGTTAACAGATCCACTGTAGAATGTAGTGTGTGTGTGTGTGTGTGTGTGTGTGTGTGTGTGTGTGTGTGTGTGTGTGTGTGTGTGTGTGTGTGTGTGTGTGTGTGTGTGTGTGTGTGTGTGTGTGTGTGTGTGTGTGTGTGTGTGTGTGTGTGGGCTCGATTGTAGCTTTGAATCTTGACAACAAGGCAAGGTGGGAGTTTGTCTTTGTCTGTGTAGCATTGATGTGAAATCCAGACTTGACCTGTTTTCATTGGGTGAGTTTTGAGGTTCAGAGGAAACTGTTAATGTGTGCGCTGCACCTGCAAGGAAGCAAGGCTTGTGTGTTTTGCATGCAGACACTCCTAGATTGATCTTGATCAGCACGCTAAATGGTTGAACGTTATTCAGGGAACTGGCTTTCTGGAAAGTTCCCCAAAGTAGCCTGTTGTGAGGAAGGATAAAACAAGCTTTTCTCTCTGCATCCATGAATTCTGAACAACTTCCAGAACGGATGTTTTTGGCTTCACTTCTGGATAGACTTTACATAATTAACTCGTGTTTTATTTGTCTCCTTCAGCTTGCAGCCACCCTGGCTATTCCCTTCTGGCAGTGGTTCCTAACCAAGTTTGGAAAGAAGACAGCAGTGTATTTTGGAACCTCGGTGAGATTTGTTCCACAGATTGATGATGTGGACAGTTATGGTATCAGATATAGCGCTACCCTCAGGCTGCTTTCTGAATCACAGGGAAAGACAGCCTTTTTGAAGTTGTGTGTGTGTGTGATGGTTTTGAAGTTGTGTGTGTGTGATGGTTTTGAAGCTGTTGTGTGTGTGTGTGTGATGGTTTGGGCTAATGTATTGTGTTTCCCTCTGGCAGTCGGTGGTTCCCTTCATGATCCTGGTGGTGTGTGTGAAGAGTAATCTGGTGGTCAGCTACGTTGTGTCCTTTGCTGCCGGAGTGGGAGTTGCAGCTGCTTTTCTGCTACCCTGGTGAGTCTCTCACACACACACACACACACACAATCTTTAAAACACTGTAGATATCAGACGACGACAACAACTCGCATCCACGGGCACCTCTCAATCTCCTGCTCTTTGAATTGGTCTTTTGATATCTTATCTCTGTGTGTGTGTGTTTAGGTCCATGCTTCCGGATGTGGTGGATGACTTCCAGGTGCAGAACCCAGACTCCCATGGCCACGAGGCCATCTTCTACTCCTTCTACGTTTTCTTCACCAAGTTTGCATCTGGCGTCTCTCTGGGCGTCTCCACGCTCAGTCTAGAGTAAGTGTTCAGAACGCATTCACTCACTCCTGCCTGTGAGTTCTGCTGCACAATATCATCTCATCAGATATCAAAGTAGAGATCTTACGGTCCATTGTCACACACACACACACCAAAATAAGACTAATCCAAATCTCACTACAGCCAAATCCCATTTCAAAGGGTTAGATTCCTGCCCTTTGTTATATGACCCAGTTATCCATTATGTGGGTGTGTATCACATGAGATTTTATGATGGGTGTACATTTTGAGTAACATTGACCTGGTTTAAATTGATTGTTTGGAGAAATCAATATTGAGCATAGTGTTTATTGGACCTTGGACCAATAAAGGATGGTTTAAGTAGATGATTGATTTTGTTTTCTTTCTGCTCCCTCCTTTAGTTTTGCAGGCTACATTACTAGAGGCTGCAGTCAACCAGCAGCGGTAGATTTAACCCTAAAGCTGCTGGTCTCCGCGGCGCCCATAGCTCTCATCATGGTTGGCCTGGTCATCTTTTACTTTTATCCAATCGACGAGGAAAGGAGGCAGGGCAACCGCAAGTTGCTGCAGGAGCAACGGTAAGAGCTAATGAACCGAGGTTTGAAGCGACAACGAGCTTGTTTGAGTTAGAAGTGTCATGTGACCTCAGCTGTCAATCTGACCTGTGTGTGGTGTGTGCTCTCTCTCTCTCTCGCTCTCTCTCGCTCTCTCAGGGACAACTCAGACTCTGAAACAGACTCCACTGAGCTGGCAAACCTGGCTTAGGCCGTGCAAAGCTCTGGGACCAATCGGGGGGCTGGATGGCTGCGTGCGCCAGGGGTGGGACCAACAAAGACTAAACCTAACGGGAACCCAGGCGTCCAATCACAAGGCTGCTGCCGCTCCATCTCCTCAGACCCCCCGTCTCTATGACGACGGCAAGGGTCATCGTCGACGTTCTCGAACGCCACGGCAACGACCAAGACCACGCCAAGACCTTGCTTGGCTGAAGTTTTGCCTTTATGTGTGATGGCCTGGTTTAACCCATTGTTTTGTTGTTATAGTGTTTTGGGTCAAATCTCCAGTGAATCCTACTGTTCTATATAGTGTGCTACTTTTTAGACAAAGTAGGGCATTGTGTTAGGAGGGAAAGTGGGACATTTGAGATGAAGACTCCCTAGTCTTTATTGAAGTTGCACTAAAAAAACCTAGAAATGTGATTGGTGCAGTAGTACCTGTTGGGTTATTGCCAACTTTAGGGGCTTCATTCTGAAATAGAACTGTTAGATACGCTGCAATAGACAGACTTGAATGGCCTTTAATCTAGTATACTGCACTTGGTCTCCACTCTAACCCACCACGGTGTGTGTGTGTGTCAGTCATGAGAAACTTGAATGACCCTTAAAGGGTATCACACCTGTGTTATTTTACCTTTCTGGAGGGTTTCAAAACCACAACAGTTGAACAGTAACCTAGAGGCTTAGATGTTTTGTCAACTTGAATATTTCTACCAACTTTATGCTGACAATTGATTTCTGTGTGAACTTTCCGTTCATTGCCTCAATTGCATCCGCTGGTCAAACGTCTTTTGTTATAACGTTAGACACTGTAGAGGCTCCCATGTTCTCACGAAATGTAATCGTATTTCATTAATTGGTCCAAGACCTTATTCTTAGTTCCCCTGCGAACCTCCACGAACCACTAAAAATACAAGCTAGCTAACAAACTGTCATAGCCACAAGTGTCCACAGAAAGTGTTTTCCTTACAATCCAGTCTTTGACTCCTACCTTGGGTATAACGACACCTTTCTAGTGACATGCATGGATTCTTTATTTACATATTTATTGGTTTTTAATTGTAGTGGGTGTACGGTTGCTGAATCGTCATGCTTGGTTATTTATCTCATTAAGGATTTAACACTGTTGATGTTCAATGAATGAAGAATGTTTCAAAAGACTAATGTCAGTAAACGTGTATCGACGAATGGTTTGAATCAAAGTCCGTTTTGAAGCGGTTTGTGTGTAAATCCTGACTTTTATTGCATGTCTTTGCTTGTAGCTAGTATATCCCCCCCAACACTGTTCAGAAAAGGGAAGCACAAAACGATACAAAAAGGTATTTTGAGGATGGTGATAAACCGCAATGGATTCAGTTTCCATGTGTGTCATGTACTGTATTGAAAGTTGATGTGAAGAAAATGGAAAAATATGATTATACCTGGATATCTATTATAGTGCCACAGAAAGCCTATGTGCATTTTATATCTGACTCAGATATGGAATATATTCATACAGTGCCATATGTAACACATGCCGTTATCTCCTAAATGTGTTGACAAGGTGTCCAAGCTGTAGGGGGACGTGTTTTGTGTTTGAACAGGTAGTTTCTATTGTCATTAAACCTTGTCATGTTACTGTCCCGAAAAAGTAATTTGAGAGACAACAAGACCGATGCCAACTTTCTAAAAGAAAAAAAAACGTACACTTGATAATCTAATGGTGACGTGTCATTTTTATCTTGTTGTTATAAATGTGGTTGAGACGCGTTCTCTTCTGACTCACTCTAGCCTTGTAAACGGTTGTGCATATGTATATATTGTATGTAAACTTGTAAATATCTTTAATATTTGTGAAGCAGGTGATGTTATGGTCGTCGACGTAGTTATTTAAACAAGATGTTGAGGATTAAAGTGTTTGAATTTTGTTAATAAATACTAATTGATATTGTAATGTGGCTTTTCAGAGTTTTTATCACACTTCGACAAACATTTCCCACATTATTATGACATAAAATAACGTGAAGAGCAGTTGGATGAAAACCACGAAAGACAATATTTTGATCAACCATGAAAATAAAATGTGTGAGGGTGATTTCATTGATTTAAACAGCATGGAACTGTTCTTGCGTGCGTGAAGTTATAACGTTTGATAAGCGTAGGTTCGTAACTTACTGCCAGACCTAGTGTGTAGCAGAGCCATAGAAAAAATGTGCCATGCACCAATGGTGTAAGTGTGCCATCAAGCGGTCAACGATGGCAGATGAACCGAGTTCAACCAATCCTAAACTCGATTGCTTTTCCCTCACGACTCGATGGTAAGGTGTACGAGTAGATCACAGCACGAGCTAAATCAGCGCTGATGCAACACACTGACAGGTCCATCCGGCTTCTTTTATTTATCAGTTAAAACCAGTTTCCGCAAGGTAAGGTAAGAAGCCATTTGTGTACTACTGTACATATAAACAAAATCATTACATTAAGTGTTTTACCAGCAGAAACGTGGGAGTACTTTACAGCAAGACCGAATGTGACACATGGTTGGTTACAGGCACTACCCGCTAGCAATTGCTGTTGGGATGGTTCATTCAATAAACCTCGATTTGCTAGTTATGACCCATATGGCAACTAGCTAGCAAGTAAAACCCATTCACGGCACTATGTATATAATTTTTGGGCTGAAGTTGAATAGTCTTATTTTACCACCCTGCTCTTCATTTTCTTACACAACTGAGTTGCTAGTTAGTCATGCACCGTTATTTAAATGGCGATCTGATTTAGCTTGTTGCCTGACAAACGTTACACGATTGCTGTCACACCGACCAAGTATTATTACCGTTAGGTAGCTCGTTGCTAAGTTATCTGAAGTTGGTGCTGATCTTTTGTAATTTGCAAGTCAGCTAACGTGGGCTAGTTGACGGATAGCAGCGCTCCTTTTGCGTGGGTGTATATATTGCACGTCTTAATACGAGTTGTCCATCATTCCTACTGTCCCCAGGCTATTTGGGAGACCACCATGGGAGACCAGCTCAGCCCAGATGACAAGTTTCACCTTATCACCAGGAACCTGCAGGTGGGTCACAGCGAAACACACACACACACACACACACAAACACTAGGCTTATGCTGTTTTTTTGTACCTTACATTTACATTACATTTAGTTATTTATCTTACTTATCCAGAGCGACTTACAGTAAAGTACAGGGGCATTCCCCCGAGGCAAGTAGGGTGAAGTGCCTTGCCCAGGGACACAACGTCATTTCGCACGTCCGGGAATCACACCGGCAACCTTCTGAGTGGTTGCCCAATTCCCTAACCACTCAGCCATCTGACCCCATTGTACTGTTGTCCTAAAGCGTGTGGGTGTCTGTGATATGTGCAGGAGGTTCTTGGTGAGGACAAGCTGAAGCAGGTCCTTCAGGAGAGAGAGCTGAAGGTGTACTGGGGAACGGCCACAACAGGGAAACCCCACGTAGCCTACTTTGTACCAATGTCCAAGATTGCCGACTTCCTCAAGGCTGGCTGTGAGGTGAGGAGATGACACACTCATCTGTCTGTGGGCATACAGAGACAAGGCTTGTGTCCGTCTCCACTTGCGTGTGTGTGTTGGTGTGTGTGTGTATGGGACGTGTGTGTCTGAATGTTTGTCTGTGTGTGTTTTCCCCACCCGTCAGGGCCTCCCTCACCCCCTCTCCTCTCTTTCCCTCAGGTGACCATCCTGTTCGCAGACCTGCATGCGTTCCTGGACAACATGAAGGCTCCTTGGGAGCTGCTGGAGCTCAGGGTGCGTTACTACGAGCAGGTGATCAAGGCCATGCTGGAGAGCATCGGGGTGCCGCTGGACAAGCTCAAGTTTGTCAAGGGGACAGACTTCCAGCTCAGCAGGTCAGCCTCGCTCGCACAGGCACAGTGCACACTAGCCCGGGCTGCGTCTCCCGATAACGATGGATCGTAGCAACGATCGAGCAAAAAACGAAACCATCGATATTTCTTACGTGCGTTTTCCCAAACAATGCTCGTAAGCAGTAGGCTAATCTAGGCGCTTTCAAGAGCTACGAATTTTCAAGAGACACTTTAGCTACGATGTCTTTGGGAACGGCCCGTAAAACGAAGGTCTGTTGTACGATGGATTCTACAATCAGCTTAGGCTTACGACGCTTTCGGGAAGTACAGCCCTGACTGGTGTCCTCTCCCAGTAGAGGTGTGCTGTTAAGACTACTAGGTTACTAGGTTACTAGGTTACTAGGTTACTGCAAGTCCTGTGTTGAGAAGACGGGTAGGCACGGTAACATTTGCTGAACTTGTTTCCTGTGTCAGTGGTTGAAGCATAAAGGCTTAATTACTGTGATTCAATTGTTATATGTATTTTTTGCACGTGTCACGCAGCACAGATAACAAAGCAAAAAGTTCAGATTGAAACAAATCTGTCTGCTTCATTGATTTCACTTATACTTTTGTATATCAATACATACTTAAAATATCAATACATACTTAAAATAAACTTTAAATCATGTAGATAATACAATACATTACTTTCAATAGATTTATTTGAGCAATTCTGTAAACCGTACTTATCTGCTTGTAATAAAGTAGTGTTCTGCTGATCTCTCTCTGTCTCTCTCTCTCTCTCTCTCTCTCTCTCTCTCTCTCTCTCTCTGTCTCTCTCTCTCTCTCTCTGTCTCTCTCTCTGTGTGTGTCTCTCTCTCTCTCTCTCTCTCTGTGTGTGTCTCTCTCTCTCTCTCTCTCTCTCTCTCTCTCTCTGTGTGTCTCTCTCTCTCTCTCTCTCTCTCTCTCTCTCTCTCTCTCTCTCTCTCTCAGGGAGTACACTCTGGATGTGTACCGCTTGTCGTCCATGGTGACGGAGCATGACGCTAAGAAGGCAGGTGCGGAGGTGGTGAAGCAGGTGGAGCACCCTCTTCTGAGCGGCCTGCTCTACCCCGGCCTGCAGGTACGACCAGGCTCACCACCTGGGCCTTAGATCTGATGCATGAAGTGAACACCTGGATCACTCTGTTGGTGTCTGTGTCTCCCAGGCCCTGGATGAGGAGTATCTGAAGGTGGATGCCCAGTTTGGGGGAGTGGACCAGCGGAAGATCTTCACCCTGGCTGAGAAGGTCCCTTGAACTTGAATCTGCCTTCTCCTGATCCGTGCCACTTTGTGCTGTCGTTCAGAAAGGGGTTGTGGGTGAAGTGTTTTATCATTTGAAATGCTGTTTTAATCGTTTATTTGTGTGACTCTCTGTGCAGTACCTGCCCTCCCTGGGCTTTGCCAAACGTGCTCATCTGATGAACCCCATGGTGCCAGGCCTTACAGGCAGCAAAATGAGCTCCTCTGAAGAGGTGAGGAACCCTCCATCCATCCATCCACACATCCACACAAACATCCATCCACACACACATCCATTCATCCATCCGTCCATCCATCCACATCCATCCATCCACACAAACATCCATCCACACACACACACATCCATCCATCCATCCACCCACACAAACATCCATCCACACACACACACATCCATCCATCCACACACACACACACATCTATCCATCCACACATTCATCCATCCACCCATTCATCTATCCATCCAGTTTTTTCTGTGCTGACTCTGTTACCACTTACAAACGATTTCCTGTTTCTGCAGGAGTCTAAGATTGACCTGTTGGACAGGAAGGAGGACGTGAAGAAGAAGCTGAAGAAGGCCTTCTGTGAGCCCGGGAACATCCAAAACAACGGAGTCCTGTCCTTCGTTAAACATGTCCTCTTCCCCCTGCACGGAGGTGAGCTTACACCCGCCTCTTCCTCTCCTCCGCCTCACCTCTCCCTCTTCCTCTCCTCCGCCTCACCTCTCCCCCCTTAGAACCATCTGGTGACGTCAAGTAATGTCGTTTTTTTTTTTTTTTTTTTTTTAGAGTTCTCCATTAGAAGAGATCCCAAGTTCGGAGGAGATCAAGTCTTCACAGTATTTGAAGAAGTGGAGAAGGACTTTGCAGCGGAGGTACAGTATAGAAATCCTTTATTTAGTAAACCTTTTTTTCCCCCTGCACTTTTGGCCTAAATGCTTCACTGTCCCACAATGCCTTGTTGTGACCCCATGTTGACCTCTGACCTGTCAGCTGATCCACCCTGGTGACCTGAAGGCCTCGGTGGAAGTGGCCCTCAACAAGCTGCTGGACCCCATCAGGAAGAAGTTTGAGTCTCCTGAGCTCCGTAAACTCACCAACACGGCCTACCCAGACCCCTCCAGAACCAGTCAGTATCAGAGCCTGTCTCACCCCTCTCTCACACCTGTCTCACCCCTGTCTCACACCGGTGTCACCCATCTTTCACATCTATCTCACCCCTGTCTCACCCCTCTCTCACATCTGTCTCACCCCAGTCTCACCCCTGTCTCACCCCTCTCTCACATCTGTCTCACCCCAGTCTCACCCCTGTCTCTCACCTGTCTCACCTCTGTCTCACCCCTGTCTCTCACCTGTCTCTCATCTGTCTTACCCCTATCTCACACCGGTCTCATCCCTCTCTCACACCGGTCTCACACCTGTCTCACACCAGTCTCACACCTGTCTCACACCTGTCTCACACCTGTCTCACACCTGTCTCACACCTGTCTCATACCTGTCTCACCCCCTCCACCTGAACTCCTGTGTGTGTGTGTGTGTCTCCAGAGGCCGCAGGCAAGGGGAACCCCAAGGCAGGGGGGGAGGATGATGACCTAGTCCCCTCCAGACTAGACATCCGGGTGGGGAAGATCATCAGCGTGGAGAAGGTAGGATGGTGGATCATCTTGGTGGATCATCTACATATACCTCAAAAAGATTTAAGGCAGGAGGCAGATACTGATCATTGTTGGTCCTGTCACATGAGAGTTTCCTGACCCGACCGGCTTCCTTTCATGTCTCAGCACCCAGACGCTGACTCGCTGTACCTGGAGAAGATCGACGTGGGGGAGGCGGAGCCCAGGACGGTGGTGAGCGGGCTGGTGGCCTACGTTTCCCAGGAGGCACTGCAGGATCGGCTGGTGTTGCTGCTCTGCAACCTGAAACCCCAGAAGATGAGAGGGGTGGAGTCTCAAGCCATGCTGCTCTGCGCCTCCATGTGAGTTGGCTTTCTCTCTCAAACAAACACTCGCACACACACACACACACACACACACACTCTCACACACACACTCAAACACACACACTCTCACACACACACTCAAACACACACACTCTCACACATTCACACACACACTCTCTCGCACACATACATACACTCTCTCAGCAAATACACTGTCTCAGCAAAGTCTAATCCCTGTGCATTGTATCCTGATTCACTGGTGGCTCTCGCTGTTTTGATTGGCTGTGCTCAGTGAGGGAGAACCTAGGAAGGTGGAGCCTCTTGACCCTCCAGAGGGGTCGTCGCCAGGGGAACAGGTCTTTGTGGAAGGGTACGAGGCGGGCAAGCCAGACGACAAACTGAACCCGAAAAAGAAAGTGTGGGAGAAACTCCAGGTATGACAGCTTCCTGTTTCCTGTCAGTTATTTGACTATACTTCTACACTTATTTTATATGTATGTATATGGAACACTATTATTTTAATTGTATATGCTATTTCATACATTTCTACTCCACCCTCATATGTGTGTCATGTGTTTTGTATTTATATGTATTTAATGAATAAAGAACAAACAGCTTAGCTATATGACACAATGGGTGAACCTGTGTGTTTGTTCTTTGCAGGTCGACCTGAAGGTGTCCGGGGACTGTGTAGCACAGTGGCAAGACAAGAACCTGATGACCAAACTAGGACAGATCACCTGCAAAACACTGAAGGGCGGAAACATCAGCTAATCACACATTCTCTCTCCCTCTCTCGTGCTCTCAAATATGCTCTCTCCATACCCACACACTGTCCTACTATGCTGCTTCAAGTTACAACCCCACAAACTTGTCACCATGGGAACAGCACTCGACATTCTGCATTCTCTAATGTGTTTTCATGTGGAGTGGAATGAAGCCCTGTCGGTCCTTTCCTGTGTAAATGTCAAGGTTGGTCTTGATATATCAGGAAACTGAGGAAGGTTGATGTTGCCTATGCAAACTCCTGAGGATCTGGAACATTTTGTGATTGAGTGGGATGTTGTCTTGTGTTTTTTAACAAGTGATAGAGGTGACGGTTGTTTCTAGCATCAGGTGTACTGTAAAGGAAATCAAACTACAATGCCATCAAATCTCCATTTGGTTCTTACCCTCTTAAACAAACAATTAGCCTCACTGTCAACTGTCACACAATATTGAGTCATCTGTACATGAATAAACGCTGGTTAAAATCTGGGATCGTGCACTCTAAGGAGTGTGTCTGATGATGAAAGCCAGGGCTGCCAACTCTAATGCATTGGCCGTGAGACACGCCTTTCAATCAGTTCACATGCTCTAACGTCACACCTTGTATTTCTCACACTGAAACGGCAACGCCAACCAAGTAGTCCTGCTAACGTTGTAAACAGTAGAGTGAAGCAACATAGACGCACAATCACCCGTAAAAACTGGTTTCGGGGGGGCGGGGGTGTGTGGGGTGTGCGGGGGTGAAGCTTGTGAAAGCTCACCTCGGGAGGGTGCTTTGCGGCAACATTTTGGTTGGCCCCACCAAATCTCACTCCAAGTTTTTTTTTAAATTGGCAGCCCTGGAAAGCTGATGATGCTGTGATCATGGTTGATGATGTCATCAAAGAAAAGATGGGCAGAGATGGCAAAAGTGCACACATCCTTCACTTAAGTAGAAGTACAGATGCTCATGTTTATAAAGACTCTGGTCAAAGTTGAAGTACTCGCTACACTTTTTCACTCAGGTTAAAGTAAAGAAGTATGGGCTCTGACATAAACGTAAAGTACATTTACTCATTTAGCAGACGCTCTTGGCAGGCTGGTCCAGATATTTAACGTTTAAAAAAATGAACACCTCAAGGTGGCGCTGTTGAGTCTTTATCTGGCTTAAAGGTAAGGCCAAGTGAAATGTAAGTATTTACTCGTCCAAAATATTGAACAGGCCAAGCCACGAACATGTACCACCAAGGACAACAAACCCCTAACCCTAATTTGATAGCGGGGTCTGTTTAGACCATGTGTTATGCAGAGTAAATTATCATCTTTTAAGTTTGGGGATAAACTAATGCACAAGTGGGTGTGTACCCTGATATTGTTTGTGCTAAACCAGGACTATGTGCCACCAAAACATAATTTGACTTTGATCACTGATGTAGTCTATTTAGATTATGGTCTTGGAAGCTGTACTTGGAAAGACACCTCACTGCAATGGCAGGTTTGGATTTTAAAAAGACTGTCGTACAACAATATCAAACCCATTTTTGGAAAGGTCTTAGCTTTTAGGTTAATTTATGTAAGTTTGACATATTTCTGTCTTACCTTTATTTGAAATATTGACCTTTGAACCCTTGCCAGGGGTCACCTTTAAAGCCCCATAATTCAGTGATTAAAAGAGCTACTAAAAGTGGTCAAATTCAAATAATTGTGGCACATATTCCTGGTGAATAAACCACAGTTACTGGCCTCTTCAACAAGGCCAAGGACTACCACTGACATTTAAATAGTATCCGCACTGCACTACGCACAAGCCACCTGAATCTCATTTGCACTATGTTACCCATTCGTGCTGCTCATTCATATTCTTATAATCATATTCTTATAGGCCTCTTCTTATTCTTGTTTTAGTATATACCGGTACATTTTATATTCTAAATTATTTTATTTTCAGATTGTTTAGTTCTTAGATTTAGTTAGACTATTGTACTTTTTTTACTTAATTTAAGATCCGTATGTTTATTGTTTGCACCTTCCTGCCACAGTAAATTCTGTGTTGGTGTAAACCTACATGGCAAATAAACCGAAATTTGATTCTGATTAGGGAGCTATTAACTTTAATGGAACCCATCTTAAAGACACATTGATACCAAAGAAAAGGGCTTCACACGGGAACTTCCCCATTCCATGGAACCGTGACATGGCTTGGGGGTGATGTATCAAAGGATCATTTATCACCATAGTTACCCACTCCAGATATCTGCCAGCCCTCCCTTACAGAGCTGGCAAGAACCGGGCCTGTAAAAGCCTATAAGCCTATGTTGCCCTTGTGTGATATATCTTTTTTTTTTTTTTTTTACAAGAATGCTGCTTGGGCAAATAATAATTTATGTTTGTTATTTGAAGGTGTTTGAGGTGAAAATTCCCCCATTCAAAAAAGTATACAAAAGTATGCATTTGGAAGCTTCGAGGTCGTGAATCTCCGTAAAATCAGAGTCCGGATGATGACGTATAATCAATAGAGTTGATGACTTTCTGCCTGTGATAGAGACGCATTTTTTGTTGTTGATAGAAATGAATGGAAGGAATTCGCGTATAAACTGCACGTATAACGGTTTGGCATATATATGGCATGCAAAATAGAAGCGTAAACCCGTGTCAAAGATACGCAGAAGTATGACACTGGGGGTTGGTGTGTAGGGGGCATAAGGCGCACCAGCTCTCAGTAAGACGGTGAACCAACCTGGCCGGGTGTTCATCCACACAGACCACACAAGGAAAAAGATAGGATTTGTAATACACTTTAATCATGTATACTCTTTTCATAACAAAGAAACAGCTGTACATTATTCTAAATGATTTAAAATCATCACTTATACATGGCATTATGACTTGTGGGTAGAGTAAAAAAAAAATATTTAAGGGAACTTTGATGGCCGTGGGTAGCATTAAATTGTACAAAGTTGAGCAAATGGTTCCACATTGGGCTGAGGTCTAGATAATATGATTCAGGTAAGGTTTGTAAGTAGTTTAACAAGGACAACTTCTGCTGTCGCAATTGGTTTCCTTAATCCAGTGTGTTAATCAGTATTTTAATGTGTGATGATAAATATAAAATTTGCATTCCTAAATATAAATCTAGAACATTTTGTAACAATGGCATTCATAACCACAATATGCGTTTTACAGAAATGGACATTGCTTAAAGACAAAGAATGTGATCTAATACAAGAAAACATAAATAAAATAAAAACTGAATTGAGTCCATAAATAGTGTATTTAAATGTATAAGCAGTCTAGTCTAGAAAAATATTGTGCGCCTCCAAATTTGGAGGTCAAGAACTTGGAAGCGACTATTGTTGTTTTAACATTGCTTCCAGAAAGACTACCATGGTTACTTTGGAAATACTGTTGTACTTAGCCTTCAACATCTCACTGTATGTGGTTCACAAAGTGCTTAACAACTGAAAAGTGGTCTTTAATCTAAGGTTTTATAAGCATCCCTTTTTCTCATTTACCAACAAACACATTTCAAGAAAATTATCCCAAATTATTTTGAAGTGAATCGTTTAACGTTCAACCATTTGTCTTCTCAGAACCTAATGATCAACGAGAATCCAAAGGATCCAATCATATTTGAAATTTAAATATCAATTGTAATTGTGGCCTATTGTTGGAGTCAAAATGAGAAAAATGCATGTTTAATTTTTTACAAGAAATCCTTATTTCAGTAAAAGTAAAATAAGACAGCTTTGAATGATAATATACAACAACAAAGAAGTAACTGGTCAGTCTTTGAACTGCAGTGAGTGCTCTACCTACTCCGGCCCTTAGAGGGCACTCTTCCCTAAACATTACATTAGATTGCCTTATTTACAAAACCTCCTGTTGCAATACTTCCATTGTGCTGGGGGGACATTGCCAGAACGGACTGGAAGACATGAAGGTCTAGAAAAATACTCCAGAATAAAGCTATAACATCAAATAAATGGAGACCAATTTTTGTTGTTGCATAAATATAGGCCGTGATAGGCTAAGGCTTGTGGTGTGCAGAAGACAATAGACACATTAGAAAACTCGGATGTTGGAAGTTCCCTCTCGTCTCTCTCTCTTTCATTAAGGATCCGGTCATTCCTAGTCTTGGCTTCATCCCTCTGGCTTCAGCTCAGTCCACATAAGCGCACGTCTCAAAATGGCAACAGTCAACAGTCTGAAGCCTCTGCATTACCTGATGGGGGCGGGGGGTGGGGAGGGAGGGAGGGATGTTAGACAAGGCTTGGATGGCGTCTGTACATTCAGTTACAGTATCAGAAAGGACTATAGCGTTCTGTGTTCAGAGCTAATTTAATCAGTGCCACGTGATCATGATCTTAACTATGTTAGTGCATCTTGAAGCACATGCTAGTTAATTCGACTTGGGACATAAGACATAACAGGCAGGCAGGCCTATCATTTCCCCCTTATTAGCAGAGAGACAGGACCGCTGAGAAGAGGGTGGACATTTGTGCTGCCTCTTAAGAATATGATGCTGTCTTGTTAACCATGAAGAGGTACATTACTCAGCATCTGGGTATAGTGCTAGCATCTGCATTCTTCCATTTCATGACTCAACAGTGAGACATGATGGCTATTGATCTGAGGTAACATTTCTCTTTCAATGTGCATCTTTGAAAGCATTTATATCATGGTGTAATTAGTGTTTTAGTATTGGTTTGATTCTTACACTCTGTCTGCTGGTTTGGAGACACCAGCTGGCTAGCAGGCTGCACAACGTCTGTGCTTCTGGTAGCTTCTGCTGCCATCTTCACCTCCCCTTCAGAACCTGCAGGCATCTCCTGCATGTTGGTGGTTCCGGGGGCCGGTTTCCTGGCAACAGGTGGCGGAACTTTGCCAGGCTTTCGTAACAATTGAGATTTCTGGCCGACACCGTTGGAGACCGGAGCAGAGGCCTGTTCTGAGACCTGCATGAGCTCGGCGGCCAGGCTTTGTCTGAGGTTTGCCTGAGTTTCTGGGGTGGAGGCAGTTGGCGTTTCAATGATTACCTTGGTTGCGCTCCTGGAGAAGATAAAGCTTGCGGTGGAGGCAGGGGACTTGTGTAGGTCCCCTCCCCCTTCAGGTGACTTTAGGGATTGCACCCCAGGTTCGCCAGCGCTGCTGCTGCTCGTGGTGGATGATGTGGAGGAATGCATTCTCAGGCGGCTTGGTAGGCCGTTTCTGGAGGACATGGCGGCGGTTTTCATACGGATGGCCTCCTGCAGTCGCGTGGATGGGGCGTTAAGTGTCACAGATGGAGACTTTAGTGATGGATGAGGGGATTTAAGAGACAGAGACTTCCTAATGGGTTTCTGTGGCATGATTTGGGTTCCTGGGGTTGACGTTAAACTCTGTTCCTGACTCGACCCGTTGGTCGAACTGCCCTCTGATTGGATGTTGGCCTGCTCCTCTCCAACATTGACAGATCTGAGCCGTACCATCTGGAGCAGGGAGGGTGTGACCAGGGGGATGTTGGCGTCCTCCTTCGGGATGGGCGAAATTTTGTGTCGTGACAGAAGCTCTTTGTTCTTGGCTTCCCGGTTCATCAAACTGGGCTGCCTCCTGAAGGTCACTCCTGGGGCTGATTGGTTCTCGGCTGGTAGAGGGGGCGGAGACAGGACATTGATCGGGGGAGGACATGGAGCACTCACAGGAGGATGTGAGGGAGGTTGATCTTCAAATGGTATAGGGGGAGGTAGGGGGATGCTAAGTGGAGGTACCAGGGGATAACTTCCAGAAGATTCCTTCACTGATATTGTTGGTGGTGGGTAAGGTGCCTCAAGTGGTGGAGGGGGTGGGAAATGTTGTAAATGGCAAGTATTGATTAAGAGATCGGTCTCTTCTTGGTTTGTCATTGGCTCTTTGGTGACACCTTCCTCTCTCTCATTGTTGAGAATCGAGTCAACAATTGGTGAACCTGGTGAAGTTAGTTGATGTTCTAGTTCTGGGACCTCATAGATGATGGTAGTAGTCTTCGATTGACCAGCTACTTCCGGTCTAAACTGTTCCATACCAATCTGAACCGCGATGGAGGACACATTTGCACATTCCCCGTTCATTGTTGCTCCAACCTCCTCAATAGCTTGAGTGGGATCGTTAGGGACCGTCAGGAGTGTGGAGCAACTCTCCACCACATCTGGCAAGCACTCCGTCGTGAACGGAGGAGGTGGAGGAGGGAAATCCATCTCTTCTGGTCCATCGAAGACAGCATCCAAAGGCGGAGGTGGAGGAGGCCAGCTGGTTTCCATCATGGAGACTCCCTCCTCCTCAACCACCACCTCTTCAGATGGGAGAGAGGACACTGAAGATGGAGGGGTCTTTTTGAGGGGAGGAGGGGGTGGGTGGTGGGCTGGAGGTGGAGATGGTGGAGGGGAGATCTTGTCCGTTTTAGGAGGATCCACAGACATGGTTAGCCGAGATACAGGAGGATTCTCTTGAGTGCTTTTAGTATTCACTTCACCCTCCTTACACTTGCAATCTGCGTCGACCTTAGGGGTTGAGGCGGATCCGTTCCCTGCGGGTGACTGCACAATCACAGTTGTTGTGACGTCGTCAACCTGTTTCTGTTGTTGACATTCAGCGGACTTAACGTGTTCTTTTCTTAGCAACATTTGGGTACTTTTCTTCATGACAGGAGGAGGTTCTTTCTTTGCTACAGCTAAACATTCTAGTCTCTCACTCTCCTTAACTGGACCGCTACAGTCCTCCTGTCTCTGGATCACCTCCCTTGCTTCGTCTTTTTCAGATACCGATCGACTTCTTTGCTCTGTACTCAAACATTCAGCACTTTTACTTTCCTGACTAATACGCTCGGGATCCTTCACCAACTGTAGTTCAGCCTTCTCCGATGAAGGCAAAACAGCTTCCTCTACTAAATGCTGTTCAGCTGGAGGACTTTGGGATTTGTTGCTAACTTCGGTCTGTGTCATTGCCTTTGTTTTGGTTTCTTTCAACTGGTGTTGTGTCTGTAGCTGGGCTAGCCTGGTGGCGTTTGGGCAAGGACCGCACAACAGCTCAAAAGTCCGTCTGTTGTGAGCCCAGGTTTCTGGAGGAGGGGGGGAGGGGGCCTTGACTTTGGGGGGTGGCGGAACGTTGAACAGCTCTCGGATCACCGCTGTTCCAGGCGAAGGGGCCTGGTTCGACAGCGCCGCCTTTTTGGTTGTCATAGCCACAGGGGGCGGGGATTCCCGCTGAGGCGGACTGGGACTATTGGCCTGTGTCTCGTGATTGACAGGTTCAGAGGTGGAGGAGGATAACGAGGTGAGAGAGGACGATGCCGAGGCTGCAGAGGAGGCTCTAGAAGCAGACCTCTCCGGTTTCACCGGCTTCTTCTTCTGTTTGCCTGGGCAGGGAGATGTGGGGCAAATCCCTTTGGGAGAAAGTGTAGGGGTGCCACTCTGACTGGAGTAACCACTGGAAGGGGACATGGTCCTTTCAAATTTCCCCCCTTCGCAGGGTGTGTTCTGTGGGGAGGAGTTGCTGGAGACAGCCTGGGGATCAGGTGCTTCCCCAGCTCCAGGGGAGGTCTGTGTGGGGCTCAGACCAGACGAGGCTGAAGACCTGGATTCCTCCAGAGATCTAGAATCTGGAGATTCAGAAACTAGGGCCGGACACTGCGACTTATCCGAGGCCACACGATTTTCTTCCCTGACCGGACTGTGTGTCCCAGCCTCCACTTCCCCAGACAAAGAATCACTGAGGTCTTTGACATCCGCCAGTTCTCCAAACCGACTCTTCATCACCGTGTCATGATGCAGTGAGTTGGTCCTACGAGGTGGAGCCGGGGGTAACTTGGTCTTCATAATGGAGAGGCTGCGAGTAAAAGACCGGCTGTTCCTAACACTGTCCCCCCCTAAGTTCTCCCCAGCACTTGCAGACCCTGATATACCATGCTCCGAGCCATGACCACTTCCACCAATGCTGCTGGTCCCACTAACCCAACTAGCTGAGCTCTGAAGGCTCACCAGGTCCTGGTCTCCGGCCGTCATTTTGGACGGACCCCCTTCCCTGACACGAGTCTTTATCTGGGGCTCGCTCTCGCCGGGACTCCCCTTAGAGGAGATGGTGGAGGAGTTTGAAATGATAGTGTCAGAGGATTGTGATTGGTTGCAGTTGGAACCGGAGGCTGCAGGTTGGGCCGCTGTGGGGTTGCTGTGGAAACTGTCTGTGTTGGAACCTTCGCCGCCCAGCCTCCGTGATGAGGCGGGGCTGGCTGACGAGCCGCCAGACCCGAGACTGCTCCTGCTGACTGCGCGTCCGCATCCACCGTGGTTGATGCTGTTGCCACGGTTTTGGATGTTGCTGCGGTCGATCTGTATCACGTCGATGGAGGCTGGAAGGATGGCGTTAGGGATGATCTTGGAAAGGTAGGTGGCCTGGGGTGAGATGGACATCACTGGACCCTGCAATTACAATTACAAATGTTTTTTTCATGGAAAATGTAGTATAACAAATCCATCAATACAGCTGAAAGTACATAAGATGGAGTAACAGAAAACAAGTGTAAAGTTCTATATAGTATAATATAATGTACATCCTACTGGACCTACATAGGGCTCATGGAGGAAGTGGAAGCTGGTGGAGGAGGGCGAGGTCATGCCTGGAACAGCCAGGGATTTGGGCCTCTTCGAGGAAACAGGAGAGAGCCTGGAGCCCAAACGATGGTGGCTGAAGTCCTGCTCGTCCTTATACACCACCTGGAGGTGATGGCGCAGTAACTGCTCCTCTCTAGACGTCTGCTCAGACCACAGACGAGCAGAGGAAAGGGGAAAAAGGAAACTTTTATTTTAGAAAAAGGAAGAAACGAGAGAGAGAGCGAATTCGAGGTAGAAGCGACTCTTTCTGAACATCTCACCTCAAGATCTAACAGGTTTACCCTCGCTCCCTCGGGACTGCCCACAGCAGTCTCACCATCGATGGTGGGAATGACAACAACGCCCTCGCTACCCAGTTTGCCACCGTTGGGGAGCTGGGAGGACGCTCCCTGCTGGTACATAGACCCTCGGTGCAAAGCTGAAAGGACGATGGAGAATAAGACATCAACAATTATGACAGGTTCAGGCAGACATGGCCTGATGTTCGGGTCCTGGGAAGCTGGTGATGCGATGTGTGCTGGACGTACCTAGTTCCCTCTGGACCTGTTGGGGTATGCCCGTGATGGTAGTCCTTCTGCTCCGCCTGCGGTTCTTGTCGAATCTCTTCACCGGGTTCAGAGGCTTAAACGTAGAGCCTGGAAAATGAGATGGTTTGAGAAGGATTTTCAAAAGGAGCGAGATATATGAGAGAGTGATCAGGGGCTGAAAAGTTGAAAGAGATGGGGTGATGAGAGTGGAGCCTAGGAACTGAGAGTTGGTTGTGTCACTTTAGTATTGTAGACACTCTTGATGTGAATTTGTTGCGCTCTGTAGGAATGGATGAGAATAACAATCAGATTGGAAGTGGGAGTGAAATGATGGTGATTGCAAATGTCAGTGTGTGCGGTTTGGGCAGATATACACACACCGCACACTCATACATACACACACGGGCATGGTTTGCCTTCCAGCTGTGACATACCAGGCATTGGCCTTAGATATGAAAGAAATTCCAATTCTGTAATAAGCTGCAGCTGTGTATGTGTGTAAGTGAGGGCTGTAGAAAGCTGTTCTGTAATAAGCTGCAGCTGTGTATGTGTGTAAGTGAGGGCTGTAGAAAGCTGTTCTGTAATAAGCTGCAGCTGTGTATGTGTGTAAGTGAGGGCTGTAGAAAGCTGTTCTGGCTTTGATGAAACATAATTGAACAGCAGCATAGACAGCATGCTGCTGGGAACCTGCACGGGAAACACCCACCTCTCACTCCAGATAAAACGGACCGTACGCAAACAAAGATCAAACTACTGTACGGACCCCGCGGCTTGAGCTTCCTGGGCTCTGTCTCGCACAATCCACGCTCACAATCACACGCAACCATAACGCGTCATCATCGAAAAACACAGCCCAAAAGCAATCGTTGTTTTTTTTTCGACTCGACTTCGACTCGCTCTACCTTGGCGCGTGAGCACAGGCCTGTCGGACGCCGCCGCTGGCGCGGACGAGGTTGCCGCGGCAACAGAATTCCCGTTCGTGCTCCCGGTTTCCGGTGATCCGTCCCTGTCTTTGGGGCCGGAAGATTCCGACATCGTCTGGAGAGTGCTTGTGGACTGCACGGAAGGACCCAGAAACAGAAGGGCGTGTTTGTTAGGGTTCAGGAAGGGCTAGTAGTAAGGCTCAGTCACTGAAGTTGACGAACCAAAAAGACTTACGGCGATGCTCTGGTCATCTTGGACTTCTGCTCCATTCATGTGCTCTGCGAGAGAAAATCAAAGGTTCAGTGCCAGTGATGGAAACCACAGTGGTGCTGGGCACTAAGCTCAGCTGTTCTTCTTAGTAGTTAGCTACTTATGTCCTTTACGGAGCGGTTGTATGGGTGGGGCTGAAGAGGTGGTGGGTTGGGAAGGCGTTTTAACAGTCAAATTTATTTTGTGATTTACGGCAAAAATTTGGAAGAATTGCAACAAAAGGTATGCAGAAGGTGAAGGTGGCGTCCTTAATGCTTGTCCACCCTGCAGAGTTTACCTGTGGTTCACACTCTAAGGTATGGGATTTCATACAGACTTGGTACTGCGATGTGTATACAGTCTGTACTTAGGCTACTTGTCTGCGGGGCTTTGGGTCAGAGCCACACCTTCCTGCTGCTGGATCTTGAGGCCCTCCCGAGCCTCGGTGTGCAGGGCCTCCAGGTACTGAGGCCGGCTGCCCTCGATGAACACATTCTCCTGGTAGTGCTGGGAGGCTGTGTAATGCACTGTCAGACGCTTCTGTTCGTCCTTTCCCTTGGGACCTGACGAGAGAGAGAGAGAGAGACATAGGAGAGAGAGAGAGAGAGAGAGAGAGAGAGAGAGAGAGAGAGAGAGAGAGTGAGAGACAGAGAGAGACAGAGAGAGAGAGAGAGAGACATAGAGAGAGAGAGAGAGAGAGAGAGAGAGAGAGAGAGAGAGTGAGAGACAGAGAGAGACAGAGAGAGACAGAGAGAGAGAGAGAGAGAGAGAGAGAGAGAGAGAGAGAGAGAGAGAGAGAGAGAGAGAGAGAG
Organism: Hypomesus transpacificus; assembly: GCF_021917145.1. Taxonomy (NCBI): domain Eukaryota; kingdom Metazoa; phylum Chordata; class Actinopteri; order Osmeriformes; family Osmeridae; genus Hypomesus; species Hypomesus transpacificus. Next base: position 39,610 of record NW_025813963.1, read on the forward strand.
AGTGAGTGAGTGAGTGAGTGAGAGAAAGAGAGAGAGAGACAGAGACAGAGACAGAGACAGAGACAGAGAGAGAGAGAGAGAGAGAGAGAGAGAGAGAGAGAGAGAGAGAGAAAGAGAAAGAGAAAGAGAGAGAAAGAGAGAGACAGATAGAGAGAGAGAGAAAGAAAGACAGAGAGAGAGGTGTTCAGATATCCACAACACTGCTTGTAGGCACCTTAATGTTTTCTCCTCTACTGCCATAATCCTCAGGATCTCTTGACCGAGATCGTCTGACCTTGGCAGCACCTGTGTAATTGGTGGCTGGATGGCACAGATCTCGTGCTAGGGTCACAGAGGCAAACCTGTTGCCGGCAACCGGTTCATTAAAGCTTTAAATCACAAGGACGTCCTTTGAGATAATCTACTGTAAATGGGGGGTGCGGATTCTTTCTATTCAGGAGCAGCTTACACCCTGCTCTCTCTTCCCCTGCTCGATCTACATCTCTCTCCCTCTCCTTCTCCCTTTCCCCCTCCCCCTCTCTCTCTCTCTCTCTCTCTCATCTGGCTTCTCATCACACACACACACATCAAAGGATGACCAGGTGATCTTACACCAGATGCACTACTGAGTTTTACCTGGTGAGGTGAGGTGAATCCACAAGCTGTACTTAAATGTTTTATTACCACCTGGCACCCAGTGTAATCAGCTAACGTAAGAAGTCTGTCAACGCTATGCAGTTTTGCGTACATATCTGTATTTGTGTATCATATCAGTGAATATGGATTTGAAGATATATCTATGCTATACAATAAATGTGTCTTTCTGTGTATTGATGACGCTGCACATGCTCTTAATCTGACGAGAGCAGACAGCCAGGGCAGACGTCCGGCCTCAGCCACTCATTAGATAAACCTGGATTGACTAATCCCTAGCATATCTCACCCCAGGTAGTCCAAATGGGATTGCTTCACTTGGATTGGCCTCAGATTAAGATGCCAAAGCACCTCCGTAGACGCGCGGCCGTGAGCCTCATTTACCATGGCAACGCCCTGATCTGATACCATTCTCGAGTGTACGGGTGCAATGGAGAGGAACGTCAAAGAAAGAGGTTCGAGAGAACAGCGAGAGGAGAGGTCGGGCTTGTTTGGGGTATAGGCAGCGATCCTGGGATGAGGGGGTCCACATGAGGGAACATTTGGGAACTGGTTAGACCCTTCACCGTCACTCTTCCAGGTTCCCCTGACTCACTGAATGTCACAGAACGGTGTCATGTTTCTTCCTTTGTGTCCCACATAACACTGTCTCTCAGTCTTTCCTGGTTATGTAATCACCCGTGTGCGTGTGCTCGTGCATGCGTGTGTATGTGGTGTGCGTGTACGTGTAAACGTGTGTATGTGAGTCCATCACCCTCAGCTAGTCCAGACACAATGCCCCCTACCGTGAGGGGCTGTGGGTTTTGTCGAATACTGACGCCATAGGCCACCTTCTGCACTGAACTGATGCTTAGAGTTCTTCCCAGACAGCAATATATGAGTTAGCCCAGGCTCCAACGACACACAGCATACATAGACAGAAACAGTGTCTATGTCTTCCAACACAGGATGGGGAGAACACTGGGTTAGCATTGGGAGTAACGGGTTCATTTCCCAGTAACCGAGAAGTCCACACCCCCCCCTGTAAAAGCTGGTGGGGTCTGGTTGATTAAGATGGTTAACTCTCCTGCTGAGAGATCAACTATAGCGCTCATCCCATCCAGACCCCTGACTGGACCAGGTTCCAACCCTCACACGTTAGCGCTCATCCCATCCAGACCCCTGACTGGGCCAGGTTCCAACCCTCACACGTTAGCGCTCATCCCATCCAGACCCCTGACTGGGCCAGGTTCCAACCCTCACACGTTACCATTAGCTGCTACCCTGCAGTGTGTTTGTGTAACAGTAATGCAATCATGTATGGTGTGACACCTTGCTGTGACAGATACTATGCAACAAACCCTTCACTCTCCAAAATCAGAGAGAAAAAGGACACACATATATAATATCTTTGTATGTAGTGATAGAAGATATAAATCGAACCCTTTCTCCATATCAGGCTGATGAAACTTTACCCCTCAAGTTCCCTGACATATAGATATTCAGTAATTCAAACAAACCCAGCAGTAAGCAGTAACCATAACCTGAAACGTTCACCACCAGCTCACAACTCCAAGACTTCTGCATGCTGTCGCTAGCCGCCCCACTCCCAGTGACTCTCTGTTCTACTCACCCTTCTTCTTGAAGACAGAAAACAGAGCGCGAATGTTTTTCCTCAGGTAGACCACCATGTCTAGACCACCATGTCTAGACCACCATGTCTAGACTGACACCATGGCAGAGGGGAGAGCTAGACAAGCCTAGACAAGTTGGACAGCGGAACTTCTTTTACAGGGCACCTGGACACTCAAGGCAGCTAAGTCTCTCCCCTGGCCAAGTGGTTAGAGCTTCTGGAGAAAGATAAGTCGCGGAGCTGAAAGGAATCTGCTTTGAGCGGTCCAAGTCCAAGCCCATACCAGCTGCCTCCTCCTTGTGTTCAGGGCTGCAATCTGTCCTTCCTTGTCACTCTTTCCATCCCTCTCTCTATCCCATGCTCTCTCCATCTCACTCCACCCCCACCTCTTTTGAAACTCCCCTCTATTGTCAGATAAGGACAACCCCCAGAGCAGAAGGACTGTCAGTGTTTTGGCTTGAGACACCCCTCTCAGACGTAAGCACACACACACACACACACACACACACACACACACACACACACACACACACACACCCGTCTACCCGCGGAGAATCCTGTTAATGCCAGTCCTGAACTGGGGGGGATATAGTTCCACACTTGCTGGGAACAAAAAACATCAAAAACAAATTTAACAGACAAAAAAAAACCTGTATGAAAGACTGGAAACGTGCCACTGCAAATACACAGCAGAGCTCTGCTCTGCCTTCTCCTCCCCTACTCACCCCTCCTCTTCTGTGAGTCACTCTCTGAAAGTCACTCTTTTCTTTACCCCCGGCAACTCTCTATTCACTTCTGAGGAAGAAGAGAGTGTTCCACTGCTATCACCATGCAGGTAAAAGCATTTTGTCAAGCCGTTAACCTACATTACCCCCCACCCTCCCTCCTCTCCACCTTCACCTTCTCTCTCCAAACCTGCACCCCCCTTATCTGTCACCCTTCCCCAGCCCCTCACCCTCTCTCTCCTCCACCCTCACCCTCTCTCTCCTCCACCCTCACCCTCTCTCTCCTCCACCCTCACCCTCTCTCTCCCTCACCCTCACCCTCTCTCTCCTCCACCCTCACCCTCTCTCTCCTCCACCCTCACCCTCTCTCTCCCTCACCCGCCCTCTCTCTCCTCCACCCTCTCTCTCCCTCACCCACCCTCTCTCTCCTCCACCCTCTCTCTCCTTCACCCGCCCTCTCCATCAGGCTTGACATCCTGTGACACTGGAAAAGAGAGTGTCTAGAGAGAGAAAGAGACCAAAATAGACTAATTGAAGTAGCCTTTCATCTTAATAATGGTTAAGGGGACAAGGACCCTAGCGTGACCCCCCTCTCCCCTCTCCCCCCTCCCAGAACATTGTGACATAAGAGCCAGAGGCCATCACATGTCGGTACTGCCTGTGTGTGTGTGTGTGTTACTTATAATGTCTTCCAATTCTCCTTGCTCCCTCTTTGCTCCCAAAACAGCTAGTGGGTGCTGCGGTCTTGTGCTGAGTTATAAATAGCGATCATTTCCCTCCATCTACCAACCCTCTGTAAACACACAGTGTTGTGTTTGTGACTCAACATTACCATAGAAACAAATGACAGACTGTGTGCCAACAGAACAATAATCACTCCATGTTGGTCTGCTGATTCCGTCTGATTCTCTTCCCCCTGTAGAGAACCAGGGCTTTGATTCCCCTTCCCTGCACAGGCTGTGTGTATACCCGATGAGACATCACAGTCGGGGGCTGCAGCTGGCTGCTACACCCTGGTCGACTGGACGAACAACCCAAAACAATCATCTTGTTTCTGTCTCCTCATCAACTGGGTGTGCACCGCCCCGCCTGGACTTGAACACCAGTGCTATGGGTCTACAGCTGGTGAGTGGGGGCAAAGCTAAGGTCTCCAGAAGCTAATCCTAATCTATACCTAATGCCCAAACGTGACCTTCCCAACCTAAGGTGCTGGCAGTGGGGCAAAGAGTCTAGTCGAGTGGGAGGCTTGGTCCAGGCCTCCAGGGGAGGAGATTTGGATGTTGGCACATTGCCAGGAAACTAATCCTATGGCTTAACCTAGCATCTTCTCACCTGTCATTAGTCTGTCTTAACCTTTCACACTCACTCCTAAGTCATCCCCTCGCTCTCTCTCTGAGACACACACGCTCAGTGTCACTCTTCTGCATGTGTACTCCAGTGTCATACGACATCAACTCTATGCACTCTTCCAAACTCCTAAAAAACCCACGACAATGGAGGACAGACCTTTCCAGTGTGCCAAATCTCAGGGTGTCTAAGTATTAAGCCCCTCCCCCCCCCCCCCCGTTGTTCACCACGGCCCTTCATATTAATATTCATTAGCGGACCTATAGAGACACCAGCTGGCCTGGAGGGGGGTGGGGGTGGGGGGTGGGGGGGGGTGGGAGAGGGCGGAGGGCTCAGATACCTACACACACTGACACACACACTCTCTTTCTCTGTCAGATTTTCTTTTTCTTTTTTACCAACTGCACAATATGTCCCAACTGCCACCAGGGAGTGCTGTTCTCAAATCCCTCAGCTTTGTGATGAGACAGCAGAGTGGACATTTGTTGAACACTGGAATGTCCTGGCTACCAACCAGTTGTTGAGTCGCTGGAAAAAAATACAAAAAACTGCTGGATATCGACTGTATGACACCCAAAAGGCAGCATAGTGATCAGGTCCACACCCTACACAAACACACAGTGGGTTCATTTGACACCAGCAGTGTTGATTTGACTTGTTGAGTGTTTCTGTAGGTCCACTCTCATGAAATGGACCTATATCAAACTCCTGGGGTTGAATTAACATTTCGAAATTTGCTGTGCACACACACAAGCACACCACCAGTGCAGGCTTCCTATTGGCTCATCTCGTTTCCTCACTCTTCTTCTATGGTGTTTCTAAAGAGAGGGAGGAGGGAAGGGATGAAAAGGAGAGTTTGTTTGTTGATAGCAGTACCACTCTCTCATGGCCAGGTCGTGACCTCTATCGAGAACAGGTAGAGAACAGAGGTCACTGAACCGTGAGAGGAACAAAGAAATGTTTCCACTTCATGCCTGGCTACTCCCTTCCTGCCTGCTGTACGCAGCGTGTGTGTGTGTGAGAGAGAGGGAGATAGAGAGAGAGACAGAGAGAAAACTGGATGAAGATAGAAAGAAAGACACAGCAGGCAGACGAAGAGCCAAAACTTCAGGATGAAGGCGAGGACGCGAGATGACAGGAATAGGAGTTGATTAGACACAAATCATCGCGTTAGCATAGCCATCTCCTGAACATTCTACCGCTCTGCCTGTGAGTGGAGCCTGCTGCTGCCTGCTGCAGGGCCGGTGAGACGATCGATCCCCCTGCCTGTGTCCCTGATCGTCTTACACGGCAACTCTACAACCTGACCCCCCCCCCCCCCTCAGGAGGGGAGAGAGCTGAAGAGGGGGGCGGGGCGGGGCTGAGGGGAGGGAGGGAGGGGGAGGGAGGGAAGGGGGGGTAGATGGAAGGAGAGGAGGACCGAGAGAGAAGAAAAGATAAACACTCAAGGTTGAAGCCTTGACGATTTATAGCCTGCGTTCCAATGTGCTTGACAGACACACATACCCACACTTCAATGTCTCTTCAATGATTTGATTGTTACTCGTGCTCCAAGTATAAAACCATCTCTAAAATCAAGCGTGAATTCTGAGAGGTTTATTTGGACTGGTCATTGTTATGTTCTTCGTTGTATCAGTGTATACATCTAGAGATGTCAAGTCAAAGCATGAGTATGACCTAGATCAGTGATATCCACAGGATACCCTGCCTCCCCACCAACCCTGGTTGGTTCCCTCATGCTGGAAACCCACCCATCCAGTTCTCTTTCACTGGAAAGACTCCACTTTCTCTTTCACACAATCTGTGTTTTGTATATCTGGAGATCCTCTCCACCTTTCAAAATCCCCCACTTCTCCTCATCTCCAACTGTTTATTGTCATCTCTCTCTCTCTCTCTCTCTCTCTCTCTCTCTCTCTCTCTCTCTCTCTCTCTCTCTCTCTCTCTCTCTCTCTCTCTCTCTCTCTCTCTCTCTCTCTCTCTCTCTCTCTCTCTCTCTCTCTCCCTCTCCCTCTCCCTCTCTCTCTCTTTCTCCTCTCTTCCCGTCATTGCTGCACACCCAGAGGAAAATCAGAGAGAGAGAGAGAGAGAGAGAGGTGGTCTGTGGGCGATGGCAGTTACCGTGTCAGCTGATTTATGTGGGTCCCTGACAGCCCTCCTCCTTCCTCCCCTACAACCCTCACTCCTCCTCATCTTCATCCTCCCTTCCACAGCAGCAACAGCAGCGCAAGGAAGGCTTTTAATAGCCCCATCGCCACCATTATCATTCATCACCCACCCTTCTGGTAGTGAGCCTGATTCTGCTGAGCCCATAGGCCCCTTGTATGTCTGAGCAGCAAGATCCTTCCAGAGAATTATGAAGTAAAAGAACAATTTGTACCAATCACCTCAGCGCATCACTGCGTTATCGTCTCGGATATGGAATTCCAAGGAAGCTAATGCAGGAGCTGATGTTAGTGGAACTGTAACGAATCCTGACCCCCTCCCCCCTCCCCTCACCTCCTCCATCCCCCTTCTCCCCCCCCTCTCCCCCTCCCCCCCACCCCTGGTTAGTGTTTTCCTGGTTAACACTCCAGCGGTCTCTCTTTGAATGGTGACCTCGTAAGTCAGCCCTACTGTGGCAGCTATGGAATACGAAGCAGGAGAATGGCAATGAATTAACAAGTCTCAGTGTGTGTGCGTGTAGTGTGTGTGTTCATGTGTAGTGTGTGTGTCGTGTGTGTGTTCATGTGTAGTGTGTGTGTAGTGTGTGTGCATGTGTAGAGTGTGTGTGTGCATGTGAGGGCCACTGTTTTTTTTTTATTGCTGGTCACACTTGAACCCGTTTGGTTGCTGTGCTGTGACAGTTTGACTGTTTCCCACAGCAGGGGGATGATTCAATCATTCCCTCATTAATTACTAGTCCTAAATCACAGATTTATCCACACTGGAAATCATTCTTTACTCTTCCTCATTCTGAGAACCAAAGGGTGCACAGTAGAATAATGTCTAACAACCAGAAGAACCTTGAGAAGGTTCCACTTAGAACCTTTTTCAGGTCCTTACGATTTCACGCTAAGCCGTTCTCAAGTCACCCAGAGAGATACATACATGTACACATACTCACTCATGCAATGTGTTACTTATCATATATAATGATTTTTTAAATTGATCTTTGCATTGGGGTTAGTGATTTGTTTTCTGTCATGTGTTAAAGAGCGAGAGACATGGAGAGAGAGGGAGGGGGAGAGAGAGAGAGAGAGAAAGAGAGAGAGAGAGAGATTGTCTCCAGGTGCTGGTCCCTCATCCTAAGTAGTCATGAGGGTGATCGCCCAGGCTGACTGTAGGGGAAACAAAAGTACCTTTGATTGCAACACTGCCACACAAACCCATACAAAGTTACTGCTGAACCAAGGACAGATATAAATAGACTCTCTTTCCTTCTCTCATTCTCTTCTCTTGCTTGCTCATTTCACCCCTCTCTTGTGCTCCATCTCATCCTCTCCACCCCTCTCTCTCTACGTTTCTCAGCACGAATAAAGTCGGGGATCCATGTCTGTCGTTTCGTGGCATGACTTGTCGAGCATACTAAGAGGCAGCGACGAACTCGACACAAAGAAATACACACCCCCGATCTTGAGAAAAGCGTTCGGTGTGAACCGGCACATTCACACAGACTTTCAAAACAGCCCAATAAATCTGTTTGTTACCCTACGCAGCAGCAGAGGACATTCTCATGGATCTCTCAGATCCCAAAAGGCGCCAGACCCAGAAAGTCGTAGCCAAACCCACACCACCAATCAGAGGGCAGACTGGAGGCGGGGACTGAGGATCACAGAAGGAAAAGGGAGTTGGACGAAGCAGAAAAGGATTCAAGCCCCATGAGAAAAAAGCCTAAACAGACAGATGTGCTGATGTCTGATGGTGACACTAAAACAGGTCTTGCAACACTGTGTGGTCCCAGTCACGTGGAGAGGAGTTGGCAAGAGAAAGATTGCAAGGTAGATAACAAGCGAGAAATCCTGAGGTACCAGCTTCTTCCCGGAACTCTCGATTAGGGTATTTCCTGCTTGTCCTCCAATGACCCTTGATGCTGAGGTGAACCAGGGGTCACAAAACTTACCCCTAGAACGGTCTATCTTGTAAATACATTGGCGTATGTTATTGAGTTATTTGCGTAAAAACTAAGTGGGGAAATTGATAAGAAAGTGTTCCTGTGGTCTGAAAGGGAAACGTTTTGTACGGGCGGAACAAACATCGTAACGTATGGTAACCACATAGAGGACACTGTTTTCATTCAATAACAGAAGACAAGTGAGTCCAACTTGAATTTCCACAAACCTAATTAGTTTTTTATTATTTCTTCATGGAAATCACGTTGAAAATAGTCTCTCTTTAAGAGACTCCCTGACTTCCCCAGATTGAGATTGGCCTTTCAGACGACTCATTTTCCTGAGTTAAGATGAGTACGTCGAACGTGTCCATATTAAATGTCTTCATGTGGTCATCACTCACACAGCTTGAAGGCACAGACGGCATTAACATGTCTGAGTTTTACAAAGACGCACACTCTTTCGCAGGCTTTGGGGTTGAGATGTGCTCTGCGCTTCCATGTTCTGGAACTCGGGATTATGTTTACCCCAGAGTGAGGTACAGGGGAAGGCAAAGAAACAAAAATAAAACCATCATGTCCTTGATTTAACTGGTAAGTTAATTTGACTCTGTGTCATCTGAATCACACCAAACACATTACGTAGGAACAGATGTTGCCTATGTTTTGGGGAATAGTCACACACACACACACACACATACTTAGGATAGAAAGTATCATGTTTGTCAATCAGCACTGTAAATGCATTAAATATACATCTGCTGGAGATGGATGGCGTGTGTGTGTGTGCGTGTGTGTGAGCACTGGGTATTTACATCTGTGCCCAAAGAGAGCAGCACCAAATCTCAGCTCTGCCACAACATTCTGAGCCTGAACTAAATCTAGCAGAAACACATGGTCTCTGCCAGTGAAATCCTGTTAGGCACGGTTAGTGACCTAAGTCTTCTCAATAAACAAACAGCTCCTGTCCTTGCAAAGACAACACAAATGCAAATTTCGCTTTTTTGGGGGGCCATACGGTCTGTTAAATTTAAGAATAAAGTTGTGCTAAAATGAACATCTCTACCTCGGCTCTATCAGTCAAAACAGCTCTGCCATCAAGCTCCTGCTGCCTCTCATGTTGGCTTGACTTGGCTGGTTCTCTGCATGGCGAAGGGACACGTTTAGTTTGGAAGGTCACTACTCTCTCATTAGTGCGGGCACACAACCTTACTGTACTCAGTCACACGGCAACGCCTAGCGAGCAAGATGCTGCATTGTGTCATACCGTCGAAAGTTCGTCCCACAACCATGAATCCATTGTATGTGTGTTTATGTGTGTGTGTAACACACAGCAGACAGAACAGCAGAGGTATCTGAAGAAGGCTGGCTGTAGCTTTATGTCTCATCTTTAAGGCTTTAACTCAATTGGAGGGCTAATGCAGGAAGTCGTGAACCCTGCTTCTGGGATAAACACTGAGGTCCTTATGCAGAGCTGCAGGAGAGGACTAGGAGATGAGCTGGGCAAAGGTCATCTAGCCATCTTAAATCCTCAAGTTGTTACAGTTGTTACCTCAGTAGCTGTATGTGTTTTGGTAACTGTGATGCCAAAGCTGTCGTGAGTTGTTGTGAGTTTAACTTAATTGTTTTAATTGAAAGAAGACAAAAGAAAAGTTAAAAAAAAAGGTTTTAAAAGGTTGAAAAACTATTTTAGAAAAAAAGGTTCGAAAAAAAAAGGTTTAAACAAAATTAAAAAATTGGTTTGCATCATTGTTGAGTACTTGATGAGGACTCTATGAAACGTATTAACATCTTGTTAATTGTGGTCTGCTCTGCTTTACTATACTCTGTTTTAGGCTTCTCTGTTCTCCGCTCCCCTCTGCTCAACTCACACACTCACATCTTTGTTTTCTAAAGTAGAGAACTCACCGAGAATCCACCCTGGGGTTGTTCATGCAGACAAGATCCACCAGGAGAGAGGCCGGGAGAGAGGCCAGGAGAGAGACCAGGAGAGAGGCCGGGAGAGAGGCCAGGAGAGAGACCAGGAGAGAGGCCGGTAGAAAGACAGGGAGAGAGTCCAGGAGAGAGTCTAGGAGAGAGATCAGGAGAGAGGCAGGGAGAGAGGCCAGGAGAGAGGCCGGAAGATAGACCATGAGAGAGGCCAGGAGAGAGTCTAGGAGAGAGACCAGGAGAGAGTCTAGGAGAGAGGCCGGGAGAGAGGCGGGTGGACAGTCAGGGATGAAGAGGGAAGGGGAGAGAGGGAAGATGTGACAGAAGTTTGGAGGAAGAGAGAACGTAGATATGTAGAGATACCAGGAAGCAGGGGGGAGACAGAGAACAGAGAAAGCTGGCATGATACCACATCTTTGTAGGGAGTTACTGTCAGCAGAGAAAAGTTCTCTCAACGACGTCTTCAAAGCAGGAAGGCGACGGGAGCCAATGAGAGAGTCTTGGCTCCACGCACAGAACTTAAAGGCCCAGAGAAGTGTTAGCTAGCATCAATAATAAAACATGGAATATCTCACTCTCTCTTTCTTAGACACATACCCTCTCTCTCTTTCGCAGGCATTCTCTAAAACGTTTGTGCCACCTCACTCTTTCGTTTGGCACAATTTTATTTGAGAAAAAGATGGAACTTGAGGATTCTTTTATTTTTATTGTCGTCTCCTCCGTCATTGTCTGCCTCAGATAAAGACACAAAAATCTAATTTATTATTTCCAGTGGATCCCGCTTTCAGTCCCATGACCGGGGGAAGCCCTGCTGAGAATTACTCACACTAACCACACTGAGAGAACTGTCATAGATCAGACAGAAGGGGGAGAGAGGGCTGAGAGGGGGAGAGAGGGGGAGGGATAGAGTTGTGTATGCGGGAAGCTATGTCTAACGATGAAGAAAGAGTGTGCTCAGAGGAGGAAAAAAAGTAACTGAAAACATCTGGCAACCCCTCCGACACGAGCACTCTGCTTCTAGAGGAGCTCAGAAAGAGCACAGCGTCGAACGTCCCCTAGATAAATGCTTGGGATCGATGGTGTGTGTGTGTGTGTATGAATGACCTAACCAGGGTTCAGACACACACACACACAGTCAAACATTCCAAGAGATAAATGTTAGCGATGGATGATGCGTGTGTGTGTGTGTGACCTAACCACTGTACAGTAAGAAGCCTCCCCCATCTTCCCTCCCTAGCACCTGTAGACACAGAGGACTGAGAAGACCTTCAGAGTGTCTAGTGAGCTCATCTCTGCCACTGTAACCCCTGTGTGTGTGTGTGTGTGTGTGTGTGTGTGTGTGTGTGTGTGTGCGTGTGTGTGTGTGTTGGATGAATAGTTGCCCTTGTGACATTGAACACTAGGTTGTTTCTTATCACTAGCTCTGACAACAAGAACTCGAGCTGGAAACACAAGAGTCTCACCGGCAAACGCCTGGCCCGCTCAGAGGCAATGGAGTCGTGGCCAGACGGTCACATCTACCTCAACCCTAGTTCCCTTGTCTGCTCACTGAGGGGATAGGAAAGATTGGGATTATCCCGATACGGAGTACTGCTGCTTGAAAAGGAGAACATACACCTTGTAGCAATCCTTACCCATGTGTGTGAGTATGCGTGTGCGAGCGTGTGTGTATGTGGGTGAGTGTGTGTGTGTGTGCAAGTGGGGCTATGAAACTGGGTTTAATCCATTAGCGATGGTTTGTAGCTCCATAAATAAAGTCAGTCTGCACACAAATTAGAGCATGGTGAAAAGGTCAAGCACACAAACACACACACACACACACACATACATACATACACACATACACACACAAATCCAGACATGCAAACATTTTGATACTTCCCTGTCCCTGCTCCTGCTTCCTCTACCTGCTCTTTAAACAACATGAATGTAAAAGAACAAGACAGGTCATGGCAGGAGTAGTTAACAGACCCCACAGTACACACGGAGAGAGAGAGAAAGGGAGAGAGACAAAAAGAGAGAGAGGAAGAGAGAGAGAGACAGAAAGAGGAAAGAGAGAGAAGACGTACACACCCATGATGTGCTGACCCTGATCTGATGGTGAGTGGGGGTAGGCTGGTCAGTATACACGCTGGTGTGCAGGAAAGCATTCACACCCCTGGGTTCCTGAATAAAGCCCTCGTATGAATGAGAGAATGAGAGAACACCAAAGAGAGAGAGAGGGGAACTCGAGAAAGGAGGGAACACACACACACACACACCCATACGTGACAGACTGGTGGGGCATACCTCCAGTCCTTCATGACAAACATGGGTGTTGGCTAGCCCCCTCACCATGGTAACTGGTGGAGGATGAAAAACAAAGAATGAAACAGCACGCTGTGGAGATCGAGAGCCGAGAACGTTCCAGAGGCAAACCACCCCGGTTTCAAACTGCCAACCTCAAGGTTGTTGGTCTGGGTGGACACACACACACACACAGGGGCCACACAAGGAAGGTGTTAGCAGGTCAAATAACTCACTGGAACAGAGAAATTCACCACAAAGACAAACTTTTTCCTTCTCTCACTCTCTCTCTAACACACACACACACAGTGCAGAACACCTCTGTAGACATGTTCACCAGCACAGCAACCTCAGGGCTGACTAATGTGAAGTCAGCATGAGAATCCAGAATCCACCTTACAGTAAGAGCTAATAAGATCTGAACACAAGACCACAAACGTGCACGCTCACGTGCACCCTTTTACACTCTTCTTAGAAGCACCCCAGACCAGACCAGACCACGTCGTACTAAAAGCAAACCATGACAACAACACCGATCACAACTCTCCCAGACTCACTACAAGTTAAGTACGCACACAAGTCACCTGACAGTGAAACACACGTCACACAGTGAACACATGCACAAACACATACCACCCCCCCCCCCTCACACACCACACACACTTCCAGCTCTTACCTGACCAGCCCCTGTCCGTCCTTGAGAAGTGCCACAGAAGTCTGGTCTTGGCGAGGCTGGAATGAGAGGAAGGCCGGGTGCCCTGCTGGAGGTACAGGGCTCGGCTGGGCTCCGTCGTCACCCTCCTCTTGTGGATGTTGTTCCCCATGACAGAGGATTCTACAGTCCAGAGGGTTCTACAGTCCAGAGGGTTCTACAGTCCAGAGGGTTCTACAGTCCAGGGCACTGAGGGATCACACGCACCCTCATCGCCCAGGAGTTACCACGGTGACACACACTCGAGAACACTCGCACACTTCATCCCACTGGCACAGTTCCCTCTCACACACTTTCACAATTGTACCCCCTCCCCCCCCCCCCCCACACACACACTCTTGAATAATACCAGTCACTGTTTACACCCAGCTTACTCACCCTGCTTACACACACTCCTTATCTGTGGCCGAGCACACACTCTCATACGTGCGAGCACACACACACACACACACACACACAGACGGGTCCTGTTTTGGAAGGCTGACACAGTCCCGGTCCCTTACATCCAGCTGCTGTAGCAGCAGTGACGCCTCACTCTGAGAAGCAGCGCTGCCGAGTGTGTGTGTGTGCCCCTCCCACAGCAGACTCTCTCTCGCTCTCTCTCTCTCTCTCTCTCTCTCTCTCTCTCTCTCTCTCTCTCTCTCTCTCTCTCTCTCTCTCGCTCTCTCTCTCTCCACTCCGACCACTAGGAATGCAAGGGAGAAGAGGATGGCTTCAGACCCAATGACACACACACACACTCACACACACACTCACACACACGCTCACACACACTCACACACACACACTCACACACACACTCACACACACACTCACACACACACGCTCACACACACTCACACACACACACTCACACACACACTCACACACACACTCACACACACACACTCACACACACTCACACACACACTCACACACTCACTCACACACACACTCACACACACACTCACACACTCACACACACACACACTCACACACACACACACTCACACACACACTCACACACCCACACCTCTCCCTCTCTACCCCTCCACTCCTCTTCCTCAGTCTGTTTCCTCTTGGACTGTGACACCTTCCACACAGCAGACAGGACGACCCTGATATCACACACACACAAGACTCTGAGACACACACACACACAACACTCTGACACACACCTGCCCTCTCACACACATACACACACACACACACACACACACACACACAGGCTGCAGAATGAGGAAACAGAACTAAGGGAGAACCAAGCGACATTAACACATGGAGACATAATCCTCTGGTACTTCTGCAAAACACAAGCCTCAGAGCTTTCTAATGTGAAAACACACACACGCACACACACAAACACACGGACATGCAAATAAGGGCCCATGTGATTCCAAAGATAGATGGTTGAGCCGATTGCTGATAAGAACATCTAAACTATGTTCAGATGATTTGCCAGAGGTAATCCACAGACAGTTTGGCTGGAGAGGCTGAAATTCCAAAGATGAAACCACATGAGCTAGGAAATGATCAAGGAAATGATCAAGGAAATGATCACAGCTTCCGAGAGTTTATTGAACAGGAATACTGAATTCACCTGTTTTGTCAAACAAAACAGAAAACCCCCCACAAATAAGAGTTCTTGTCCATCCTTTATCTTTCACTCCTTCATCTTTCTCCCTGCCCCTTTCTCTCTCTCCCTCCCTCCCTCCTCCTTCCTCCTCCACTCCCCATCTTAGTGAACGTAATGGCGACAGACAGACTAGGGACATGATGATGACTCGGCAGTGTCACTGGGACTCGAGGAGAGCTGTCTCACACTGATGATGTCACACCCTGACCTGTCAATCTGTGGGGCTGAATCTGGGGTGCTGGAGCACATGAAGAAGGAGGATTTGACGGGGAGATGATGGAGGAAGGGAGATAGATCCTGTATCAGATTAGATGAAACATGATATCAGGGTTTTCTTCAGTCAGACTTCACAGTTAGACTCAGAAAGATGCTAGATTCCCATTGGGTGTTCCCGGAGGTGGGAATGAAGTGGGGTGCTCCAATGACATTTACAAAGTGTGTGTGTGTGTGTAGCAGGGGGGGATTTACAGTTCTTTGTTTTACAGGACGGTCCCTCAAGCTTCAAAGAAAAGTCAGGTGTGTGTATGTGTGTGTGTAGGCGTGTATGTGTGTGCATGTATGTGTGTGTGTGTATGTGTGTGCGTGTGGGATCTGCATCTCATCAGAGGAAGTCTCACAAGTAGCTTTTAGACACAAAACGATCCCCTGTGATAGATGATGTCCATTAGAATACCAGAACCACTCTCTGGCTTTTATTCATTTAGAGTACTCTCTTATACAGAACTCCCATTCCCCTCTGATAGAAACTGGGAGAGAGACAGATAGAGAGAAAGACCGAGGGGATGAAACACAGAGACAGAGAGAGGGGGAGAGACAGAGAAAGAGAGAGAGAGAGAGGCCTGAGAGAGAAATGAGAGTGATAGGTCTGTCTGGTTGATGCAGCTTAGATGACAACATGTCAACCTTGCCCTAGATACATCTAAATGTGTGTGTGTGTGTCTGTCTGTCTGTCATCAAGTGATTTCTTGAAGAAGTACAGATTTGATAATAAGACAGTTACTAAAGGACAAAGGGAAGCTGGTGGTCTTTCTTGATGTGGTGTGTGTGAGTGAGTGTGCGACCAAGTATTGAGGGCCCCAATGAGACTGTAGATACTGTTTAATATAATTCCCTCATTTGAAGACGCACGATG